>NW_020291844.1:0-205763 GCF_003184835.1 Aspergillus costaricaensis CBS 115574
TTTACTCTTGTATGATGGTGGGGAGGAAGACGGGCATGGAGCTGAAGGCGACGTTGCAGGCGAAGAACATGAACTGTGATGATTGTGAGTGGATGGTGGACGGTAGAGATGGTGGTAATCTGGGGAGGGATCTCACGGCTGTGATATAGGATTTGGGATCGGTAAGTGTCTTCTTGACTTCTCTCCAGTTGAAGGTTTTGCGCTGCGGCGATTGCTGCTGGTGTGGTTTGTGGTTGGGTTTGAGCTCGTCCATGCGCAGCTGCGCGATGGCGCGCTGTCGGGGGTTCAGGAATGAGGCGCTCCCTGGTGTATCGGGGATGAGCATCCAGGCGAAGACGGCGACGACGATGCTGGGGAACCCTTCGACTAGGAAGAGGGTGCGCCAGGGGGCAATTGGGCCGTTGTCGCTCACGCGGACGATGATCCAGGCGAGGCTGCTGGCGAAGGATGAGGCCAGGGGAGCAGCGGAGATGAAGAGGCCGTTTCGGAAGGCGAGCTCTTCGCGCTTGTAGAAGAGTGAGAGGTAGAAGGGTACTCCAGGGCCGAATGCTGCTTCGGTGATGCCGAGGGCTGCTCGGAGGAAGACGAGAGCTCCGAATGAAGTAGCGAGCGACTGCAGAGATGCGACAAGGCCCCAGCCGCAGACGCAGAGAGCGATGTAGATGTGCGGTGGGACGAGTTTGTACATGAGTGTCATCCATTCGAAGAGAATGTAGGTGATGTAGAAGGCCGTGAGGAGCCATTCATATTGCGACGACGAGAGATGCAGGTCGTCTGCGAGACCGGCGATTTTAGCATTTCCAATGTCTGGCTTATGTTAGCTGATATCAATCTTAAGATGGGTTGTATAGAAGGTCTTGGCTGCGCCAAGGACAATTCACGTACTTGAACGATCCAGAAATGAAAGTAGATAAAGAAGTGCTAGAAAAGGGACCAATTTGCGATCGAATTGCTTGATGACTCCATCTTCTTCCTCTTTCGTGTACTTTGACATGCTAATTCTACTACTCGAAAGGGGCTGCACATCATCGTAGGAATCATATCCTTCATCGAACCCGTCGTCAGTAAACGACTCCCCATCTGAGCTGAAGGCCGTCTGAACTCTCAGAGACCCGGCTGCCGGACGGTTTGGATTGGGAGAAGCATCATTCTCGGAGCGGTCGGAGACAGGCGTATACTGAGGAGTGGACGAAGATCCACTGGAGACGGAGATGGCCTCGGTCGGGCCGGGGCGCAAGGAGGCCATCTTTGGGGGATTGGGAGGGGTAGGAATGGTTTAGAAACTCATGCCTCCTGAAAGTCTAACGACCCGACCACTACCAAAAATGCTGGTCGGGATTGACTGCTTCGCCCTGAATGCGATGGAATTGTTACTGCTCGGAGGTTTACGTACACGCGTTGGAGCAAGTCAACATCGAGAAAGCAGATCGGAGGCACGTGGTGGCCGCTAAAGCAGCGATTTGCGCCAAGCCTTCATGTCATTTTCTTAACTACAAAGTACTAGCCAGCTACGTAGATAGTTATTTATTAACAGAAACGCTTCCTCCCTCCCGCCTCTCCGTTCTTAACATTCCCCGCTTTTCCACGCTGCAATTCAATTCAAAGCTCTAGCATCCATATTGAAAACAGGAAAACGCCCATCCCAATGCACCGAGGCTAGAACGCTTCAAAACGCCAGTAACTAAACCAACCCTTGCCTATCAAGCAACAGCAGCCTTTCCACACTCCCATCACTGCTTGCCAGGACGATAGGAGTCAACCTCGCGGTATCGGTGACGACGTCCCCTTCTTTTCTTGAGAGGATGATTGTGGGTGGAAGTAGTTGCACGAGGCTCGTCGAAGTGACGTCCGCGGCCCGCCAACTGAGCAGCTTTGCCCTTGGCACGTTCGAATGAATTCTCGATATCGGGGATCAAGGGATGGTCCGACATGTCATTGACTCGTAGAAAGTGAAGCGTGTTTTCAGATGTATCGCGGAAGTATTTGGCCAAGCTGATGTCAATATCTTCGGGGTCCTTCTTGCTGTATTCGGCCTTGGCCTTTTCGTACATCTGAATCAGTCGTTCCACTTGTTCGCGGCGACGAACTTCCTCAAGTGTGGGGGGTGGTCTTGGAGGAAGTATGTGCTGCAATCTACGAGAGTGCTCGTTGTCTTGAGCGTGAGTCTTGACCGCTTGCTCGGGAGACTGGGGTTGTTCCTCTGTAGGTGTAGCCTCGTCGGTGATGCTGGGAGATGCAGTTGCTGTGAAGCCAATGAGAATTATCCATGTAAAATATGTAGGTGTAAGAAGAAGGGAAAGTAGTCACCTCTGGTCACGGTGTCTTGAAGGATGTCATAGTCATGCAAAGCCTGTTTAGCATGGGCAATGGGTGAAAAAGTACAGACCCCAAGATATTCAGCCAGGTAGAGTTCGAGCGCTCCGACGTCTTGGGTATCATGGCCACCATTGGACAGAATCATTAGAGCATTGTCAAAGACAGTAATCTCTGCGTCTTCAACGTTCCTAGACCGGTGTCTCACGAGCGATGCCTGGCGTTGAATTGCATCGACGAGAGATCTCATGCTCTCTGGATCCTGAAGGATGGCCTGCAAAACAGCATTGGGCTCAGTGATGCGATCATACTTCCTTACGAGCTCGTCCACTTTGCGCTGGAAGAACTCGGACGTGTGGACGTCGCGACTGGCCATGGTTGCTGCCTTGGCGAGCTTTTCTATAGGTAGAGGGTCAGATGAAGCTTTGGGGATGGAGACTGGAGAGAAATTACTTCTCGATGGTAGGGACGCTTATGGAGATGTACACTTGCTGATGAGCAGGTGAACAGGTGTACTGCAGAGGTATGAAAGTCAAGGAGAGTGGTGATGAGAGATATCGAACCTGTTCAACAACACATTAAGACTAGGCGGTAAATGTTAACAGATAGTGAATTGCTGCCGGGTCTGCCTTGCAGGGCGCATTTGTGTATGGTCTGCGCGCGCAACTATTGCACAGAGCTGCATGTTCACAGCATGAGTGAGCTCATTGAACAGTGCAAACGGATGAAAATGATCAGGGTGGGATAGACAGTATGAAATAGTAAAGATAAGGAAACCCGAGCATGATAGAAAGCAAACAATGATTATGATTAAGTAGTAGACATACAAACTGTTCGGCTAAAGACATGTCATAACTGGATATAGCATAGGTTGCCCTCACACATCATTTGCATCACGGAAAAGCTGTCACATCAGTCATAGCACATTATTAGTATTTTACCAAGCACAGCAAAGGCTCAGTTGACCTTGTCCCACAGCTTCTTCACTTCGTCCACGAGCACCGAGACTTTGCTGCCCTCTCCTTCCTGGGCGCAGTCCCTCCAGACACCACCATCCCGGACACACCAGGTAGACTCGTTCAGTCGGAGCGTACAGCTGGTCCTGACATTGAGCTTCTCACTGTGCAGTGCACTCTTGCGCAACAGAGCAATGCCACTAAGCGGTGTCTGCTCGTCGCTATCATCGTCGTCGCCAAGGTCATCATACTCTCGACTGGCACACTTGTTCAGAGCCTCAAAGTCGATACCATGCTCCAAAGCACATCCCTGAACCAGGTCGCGCTTCGGAATATCGGGATACGAGCTAATAAGGCAGTTGGCAAACCCGAGCGACCGGATGGTTGGAGTACGGGACTCCTTGGAGCACATGGCACCGGAGTCAGGCGGAAAAGGCAGATTAGCCGCACAGAGGATGAGCATGTCACCGATGCATTCGGTGGGACCGTGCATGCATTGGATCTCCGATGACTTGTTGGATACCCTGGGCACAGTGTCAGTTTTCCGAGCAGCTGGGAAGGCGAAAGGACAGGAAGTCTACATACGCGGCGATGAAAGACAGCTTAAAGTCAACCTTATCGCTGATCTGCTCCATAGCAGGAAGGACAAGCTGTTGGAGACAGTCCCGAGCGTCGGGGCATTTACTCATGACATGAGCTTCTAGGGGAATTCTGTTACTCGAGGATAGGCTTCCGTCGAGGGTGGACAGCTCATGCAGTGGGCCACTCATCAACGGAGCTTCCTCCGCGCCCAAGTCCGGGGGAAACGAAGAATCATGGTGTCTTCTCCATCTATGACACGAAAAGAGCTTAAGGCCGGAAATGGAGATGGGGGTCCACGATAAAGCTAGGAAGGCGATGGTGACGAGCCCCAGACATGCGGCCAGCCGAGTAACAACCCGGTCGCGACGGGTGCTGATCGGTCGCGCCACGGACGACTCGGAAAGGTTGACATAGCCGGAACTGTCGGCTTTAGATTGAGTTGGTAGTTTTTCCATGTTGGCTACCACCCGCTACTTGAACGGTAGCAGTAATGGAAGGTTGATGGAGATTGGTGAAGGGGAGGATGATGAAAAAAGTAAGACCAGAGGTGAATGTGGGGAGATCGCGATCCGATCCAGCGATACCATTCGGCGGGGGTTTCCGAGAGCAACCCAGCATTTCGCCCTCTCGTTACACTGATGCCCTTCCTCCCCGGTCCAACCCAAACAGCCTTACCAGGTGAAGAGCTTCATCCACAGATGGCGACCATTTGGATGATAGGCTCTAATTGACTCTTTGGAGCATCCCTTCTGAGCTGCCTTGTGATGTCTACCGTGGGCCGTACTAACCTCTCCGATCCCTTCCTACATTGGACTGCCGTCGAAGAATCATGCATGGCCTGAGGTTGCATCATTCCGTAGAGTCTAATTAACTACCTTGAAGACTACTCCACTCCTCCCATACTGTACATCCTACTCTAACCTGCTTAGCAGACTAGACGTAGTATCTGCGAAAGCGAGCCTGTCCGACTGTGGACCATTGCTACCCCGGCATTGCACTATCACTACGGAGTAGTTTGGCCTCTGTCCCAGCCTTCAATGTTTCAAAGCCAATTAGATCAAGGGGGGCAGACTGTATAATATGGATTGTGTACGAATCATGCTTGCTGTCACTGTTAAGATGCAAGCATAAATGCTTGGCATCAGCTAGCTTGGTGACTAGGGTGTACTTACTCCAGTCACGGCCTTGCATGGTATTCTTGCAGCGTCGGTGAACGTTTGCTTGACGGATACCGGTCTGCTCGCGAGGGTTAGTCGCATTGTGATGGCCAGCATCGGGCAGTACATCCAAGAGCGCATGATACCTGCAACCCTCCAAGCGCTACCGAAAGGTCTATCACATGGCGTGATTGTTCGCTAGTCACAGACTAATAATGTTGGATAGATTGCAGATAGGGTCATAGAATAACCGGTGAACGGCAACTTTGGGCCTATCATCAGCGCTTGCGAAGGCCTCATGCCAGCTAATATGCAAATTGTTGGTACTCGGAAGACTCCACTTGACTAGTACTCACGCACTACGGAGTAGGCACCAAAAAGAGCTTGATATGAATGTAGTCTTGACGATCACAATGCCAGAATCGATCCGAAGGTGAGGCACAGAGTGTTTCCCTGCCTACCGTTGTGAAGAACAGCTGTAAAGCGGCGCTTGGGGTTCCAGGGAGTGACCCCCAATGCCTATTTCTGCTGTTGCAGGGTCTGCCGGTCCCTAAACTACCCCTATCACGCAGATCCCAGGGACGTCTGCCTGCTGGATATCTCGGGAGCTCCGCACTCCGCAGGCTAATTTTCCCTGCTCCGCCGTCACTCAACGGCTCTCCGACCTCGGAGTCTAGTGTCTGACATCGACACTTGACGGTTACAGTGATGATGAATCCAGACACCGTCTGCGAAGGTCCTACCCCTAATAAGCCAGATAATCGTGCTTACGGTCGTATGTTTACTACACGATGCTAGCGAGCTTTTTTTCCACAAAGAGCTGGACAGCCAGTAATCGGTACCACACCATCTCAGGGTCCACAACGATCTCACTATCGCCATGGAAATTTGGAGCATGGATTCCATAAACGTCTTGATGATGAATCTGGATCTTGTACGCCGTGAACCGACGAGCTTATTGTTACTTGACAATCCAGGGTCAGTTGATGAAGGTGTGGCTGGAATACGGGGGCCTGATGCCACTTAGCTTTCCCAAATAACGGTTGAGCCGGAGAGGCAGAACGGGACTTCGTGTGCCAAATACCACCGCGTCCAGGCAAGCGAAGAGGCCGAAGCACCGTTCTCTCTTACGCTTCTTTATCCACCTACACGGTATCAGCAACAAATGGGAGAGGTGGAGGACAACGCCCTGAGTAGACTAAGGTGGGAGAGCCACCGGGTTCTGACTCGACGGGCATTGATGTTCAAGTCTGTGCATCACAGATGGAGGTATCGCCCCACTTTCCCACCACATGGTTTATTTGGCACCAAGTTTCGTTTATTTTTGCAATTAATTTCTTAGCTTTTGGCTCTCCATCTCTTTCCCAGTTATTTGTGAAATAGACAGGCGCGTTTGTCGCTCGTGAAAACCACCGAGAGATTTCGAAGTTGTCCAGAAAGTCCCTACTATACACATCGATGAGGACTTGTCTGAATAGAAAATGGATGATTACTAGAGATAGAAACGGTCAGTAGTAGCCAGAGCGGAGTAGTAGAGGGAGAAAAGTAGTAAGCGGAAGGAATGGAATGAGAGGGAGATAATTCCCTGAATGGAATAGAATAGATAATTGAGATGAGATGGGAAAACAGCACCATTGTTTTCATAGTTGACTTGCACTAAAGTAGTAGCGGCGTCTCCGATAAGGAAGCAAGAGAGAAGAAGAGGAGAAGGTGACGTTGGTCAATCAATTGGGGGGAAAGAGGAAGAAGGAAACGGCGCTGCCCCGGAGGGGAAATAACCACGACGAAGGAGAGAAAAAAAAAAAAAAAATAGGAAAAAAGCACGAGTAAACAAGCAGGAGAATCCCATCATCATCATCAATCAATGGGAGACCAGAAATGGGCAATTGAATCTCTGGGTCTACCTTGAGGGACCCGGACTGGGGCCCCGATCGAGCCATCGGACGAATCCATGGTAGTCGACTGACCGGCCAGCGTCACATCGTCTGGTTGTCGATGGTCGCATTGGCTCCATCCCAGCGGCTCTGGAGATTTTGCCTTTGTAACTTAGCAGTAACTTAGCAAAGTCACTAAGTAGTAACTAGTCTTCGCCCTTTTCTTTCTTTCCCCCCAATTACGACCTCTCCAAAATACACCTCTTCGCTACTTTTCCCTCTCCCTCTCTCTCTCTTACTCCTCCTCTCCCCTCATCGCTTTCCTCTCTCCCGTGTGTGGAGACCCGGCAATGCTTTCCTCTTATCCACCTGCTGGCCCAGTTGTTACTTTTTGTCGTAATGATCATAATACTTAATTGATGGGTTCCGCCATTCTTCCGTCGATCCTCATCCTTAAACGAGCATACCTCCCCAAGAATTTTTGATTGATCGATATTTTACCGAAAAATAATATTGATTGATTTTGGTTGATTTAATCAACTACTTTTTATTTTTCATTATCAACACCGACCCTCGGCTCAGCCTTATTCTAACTTCGGGGCTTAGAACGAGCATAACTGCGGGATCTCCACCAGCGCAACTCTTCTTGGTTGTATGTCATTGTCCGTGTCATTGTTACTTTTTGCGCTCCCACCCCCTCCCCTCTTCCCTCCCCTTCCGAGTGAATACATCGTCCCCCTGCTCTTGCAGTGCATTACCCAATGTCTCCCTGCATTAGGATCGTCACCGTTGTACCATTCTTAGCATTTTCTGTGACTCCATGATCCTATTTGCCAGACACGCGTCACTGCACTCGACAATGTTGAGACCTGACCATCCGTTGTTCATCAGTGTATGTAACCTTGAGACTGACCATCGCACTCGTCACTGTATAGATTTAACCTGCAAGATAACACTTCCCCCTCCCTCATTCCCTCCCCTGAACAACTCACCGCTCCTGCTCTGGCCATTACGGAAGTGAATCATCATTAAGCGCACCCTCCCCCAATTCAAAATCACTTCCTGGCTATCCTTTTACCATCGTGGTATCCTCGGTTCGCATGCACCTTATCATCGTCCCAAGGCTGGATCCTCATTCTTGATCTCCCCCACATCCCGTCCTACCTTCGCTTCAAAACATTCCGCAGGGGCGAGTAGATAAAGCCAATCCTTGGGCACTTCCTTCCGCCGACTTACCGCTCCGTTGTACAAAAATACCTCCGTTTGCTGGCTGCAAGTCACACGGTCCGACTGCTTGCCTATCTCGCCGCCGGGCTTAGCCTCTTCCACATCATGGCCCCAATCAATTCGATAGATCTGCGTACAAGCAGGGATGATGAGCACGAACATCTACACGAAGAGCCGGTGGAGGATGAAGAAGAGGACACCGCTGACTTGGACCCCTCTCAAAAAGAGTATCTGGAGCGCCAGCGCGTGCTTGACGAATACTTGTCTCCCATAGCTTTGGATGAAGCGGTTTTGTATAAACTTGCGCGCCGGTTTTCCACCGTATACCGGGATTTGGCCCTTCATTCGAAGGAGCAGTTCTTACCGACACCGGTGACTAGGTTACCTTCTGGCCTGGAGACAGGCCGATACCTGGCCATTGATGTGGGTGGGACCAATCTGCGGGTTGCTTTCATCGAACTACTGGGGGAGGCTACAGAGCCAGACACACGTTCCACAGACGCGTCGGAAAGATCGCGCGACACCATTCGTAGGGCGCAGAGACAGCGTGTCAGGCGGACTCTTGAGAGGGCATGGCCTATACAAGAACACCTAAAGATGGACAAGGCAGAGGATCTGTTTTCTTGGATCGGGGATTGCATTGCGGAAGTGGTGGCGGAAAGCTTGACTTCTGAATCCATAAAAGGCCATGTTCCAGACGAATTGGAGATGGGAATTACCTTTAGTTTCCCGATAATGTGAGTGTCCCTTTCTCCGCTGCGATGCTACAAGGTGTGGCTTGCATCTGACCAACCACAGGCAAGAATCCCTTACGGAGGCTACTCTGATGCCAATGGGCAAAGGATTCGCCATCACGTCAGACCTTGACTTGCGCAAGATCCTCCTGAGTGGGTATGAGAAACATACAAGGCGCCTAGATAACGAGTCGGAGCCTTCAAGCAAACGTCGGAAGCTCTTTGAACTCCCAAAACTCAAGATAGCAGCTATCACGAACGATACAGTTGCTACACTTGCTTCCCTTGCTTATGCTGTCAAATCCCTGCCCAATAGTCGAGTAGCTATGGGCATCATTGTGGGTACCGGCTGCAATGCCACAATTCCCATGAATTTGAATATGCTGCATGAGTCCAAGGCGAAGCATGTGAAATCAAAGGACCCGCGGGCGGAGGAGACGGTCGTGAACACCGAATGGACGATCGCGGGTGCCGACCCGCCATTGAAGGAACTCAACATCATAACAAAATGGGATGTGGAGCTCGATCGGGCGTGCGCGCGACCCGGATTCCAGCCTTTCGAATACTTGACGGGTGGTCGGTATATTGGAGAGCTCATCCGGCTTATCCTATATGATTTTCTTACCAATGTAAGTGGGCTGTCTAAGAAAGTATTGCCCGCGACCCTCATCCAGGAGTATGCCCTGACGACAACTTACGTCTCGGATAATGTTGCCCGTGCTCGGTCGGACCAGGAGCTTGCCGATGAACTTTCACGCTCCATGCCCCCGCCGGAGAACAGCGAGTGGCATTGGGATGCTGTGTCGGCAAACGTATTTCGCAAGATCGCCAGGACGGTTCAGAGACGATCCGCCGGGTTGATAGCCGCAGCGGTTGTGGGTTTGCTTGCTTGTGCGCAGGAGATTGAGCTGAAAGTGGACAGCCACGAAGGTTCGCCGCAGAATGCCAATGTCTCTTTGCCTGAGTACAATGGCACTCCGGATCTGGCCGCCGTAAATACTAGTCTTTCCCCATCATCCTTGGTTCCGGAGGGAGCAAGTCCGAGAGATGGTAGGGTTGTTCCTGTCCTATCTCCCACTCCCACTCCCGCCGACTGGCAGTCAGGCCCTGAGGAGCTGGTCGTGGCGTACACTGGAGGCATCATCCAGCATTACCCCAATTTCAAGGAGACATGCCAGCAATATATTGACAGGCTTATCATGAGGACCGGCCCGCAGAAGAGCGGTAAGTCGGTTTTCTTACGGGAAGCCTCGGACGGCGGTGTCATTGGTGCTGGTGTCCTTGCAGGAATGGTGGGCAACAGGTGAACATTAGGTAGGGCCCTCATCACACTACTGATAGCGGAAAATATTGGCGCCTTGATTGGTGGCGAGCGTTTATTGGAGTCTATGGTTTGTAATCATGGTATATAGAGCCTACATGCAGGCATGTCCTTTCCAAGCGAATGCTGGCCTGGTCTTGTTTATGCCCCCTTTGGCCATTATCATACATAGGACGCAGCAGAGATTGACAGACTTTTGACGGGTATCCATCCGACCAAACTAGTATGGTTCTTGACGTGCCTCCCTGTGCACCGTCCAGTGTTCGTATGGGACAACATTCCTGATGGAGCACAGCGCCGTCCATCATTGTCAGGAGATGTCCAGCACAGCTGGGAGGGTTTACAAGTCGGTCAAATCAGAGACTGCGGCCCTAGCTCAGCTAAGCTGGCCACCAGTCGCCAATGCCTCGACTTGTACTCAGTCTAACAGCTGTTATGGATAAAGTAGCCATCGTAGGCTTTGTTCGGCCCTGTCGACACACCACGACGACATAATGGGATGCTCCTTGACGTAGCTCACTTCTCCGGCTCAGATATAGCGGAACATGTTGTTTCGCACGCTGCGCTTCATGGCGCTAGGTTTTCCATCTTCATACTCAATTCCCGAAGCACCACCACCGCCAGACATTTGCTCGAGCCGCTCTCGGAGCTCTTGATCCGCCTGAGCAACGCTTTTGGTTTTGTCTTGCTTGAGCTTCGATGCTGATTGGTCATCTGATGCATCATTCGATTGCTTTTGGTGCGACGAATCTTGAGCTATATTTCGATTAGTCTTGAATGTGAACAGTATATTCAATTCGGAATCACTATCTTACTGACCTTTTGTTTCTGCGAGTTTATAAGCGGTTGAAGCTATATACCGTGCTCCGAAAGAAGCGTTTGACAGACGAGCTGTCCGGACAAGCAGTGGAGATGATAACATTGAAGACAAACTCATTGCATTAACCTCAAAGGTAGCCTTTTGACTGAGAATAATGTCGAAAACCTGACACTGCTGGCCCATCCATTGATGTAATGGCTCCTGTCCATCACATGATCTAGATCACGTGCAGATACCCCCGGCGACCAACTGATCGCAATCATCGGCTCCACTTCCACTCTCTTAATCTCCCTTGTCGCCTCACTGCCAACTTCACAATGAGCGCCCAGGCATACTACGAGCTCTATCGCGGGAGCAGGTATGACAGGGTCAGCGACTACATGTCAGGAAGTACTACTAACACCTCTGCAACAGCCTCGGACTCTCCCTGACCGATACCCTCGATGACCTGATCAACGAAGGACGGATCGAGCCTCAGCTCGCCATGAAGATCCTCTCAACTTTCGATCGCGTGATCACAGAAGTGCTGGCGGACAAAGTGCGCGCTCGTCTGACCTTCAAGGTACGCTTACATATGAGGATAAGGAAGGCTGCGTCTGAGGAAGATGAAGGAGGCGAATGAGGCTGACATAGCTCTTCTTACCACCACAGGGACACCTCGATACCTACCGATTCTGCGATGAAGTGTGGACATTCCTGATCAAGGATGTTACGTTTAAGCTGGACAACCAGACTACGGTCTCCGCGGATAAGGTGAAGATTGTGAGCTGCAATAGCAAGAGGCCTGGTGAAGCGTAAGGGTGAAGCATATTCACTTTGCGTCATCGGCTGATGCTCTCGTTACCTCACTTGTTTACTTCGATTTCTTCTCCTTCTGCCAGTTGTTCTGATAGGCGTTGTTCGTTCACTTTTTTCCTCTTCATGTGGATTACTCTTTCTGCCAGGGCCATGGCAAGTTGCTCGATATGGGGCTTTATCATATTTTCGGCGTTTCGCGTTAGCATACGAGGCTGTATTATGGATTCATTATGGTGATATTAGAATAGATTGAAATCAGATACCCGCTACACCATATGAGGCAGACGAGTCATAGGTTATAGACAGTTGTACTGCTTGCAGAGCACACATTGCTAAAATGGCCACAATATAAATCCCACAGAAATAATAGCCTCTTTCCAAAGAGACACCCTTCACACATGTGAAACCAATCATCAACGATTCATTCAAACAGACAAGCATATCAACATCATGAGGCTGACAAGTGGATCTCCACCAACTAAAGTGACTTAGATAACCAATCCGTGCGGAGGCGGGGAGAAGCCGCGTATCAGCGGTCGCAAGACACCACCATCGTCCGTCCAGTACGGAGTACAGATCCTCCCTATTCATTCCATACATACTTTCCTCACTTAATACTCAACTAATGTTTAATTTCTCATAAGCACTATCTTAACCAGAGACGAAATGCCCCGCAACCTACCATGGCTGATGAACGCAGCAACGACAACAATTAAACGAGAACCAAAGGCCTCTTCTTCAGATACACCGCGTCGAACCGTGAAGCGCGAGAGCAGAGCCAAGGAGGAAGAAGCAGAAGAAGAAGACAACGATGTGACACCAAAAGCCGAGGCGGCGATGACTCCAGGGTCGAGGATGAAGAAGCGCGATTTCATGCGGTCTTGTATGTACCTTACCTCTGACTCTCTTTGCAAGTTAAGTATACTGAGGTCACTGACACCTTGCTATAGCTCCTACGCCGCCGTCCTCTCCCATCCATCGCTGCCCGTCTGAAGAGTACGTGATCATACCATAGCTATATATTAGGAAAGATCGCAGAGGCTGATAACATGTGAAGATACCTCCGCGAAGGCTTCGACAACGACGACATATACATGATGGTCGAAGACGAATTCTACGCGGTCGCGCAAACCTTCACCCAACACCTACACTACGCAGAATACGTCCGACGGAAGAAAGAAGCCAAGCTGCAGAATGCCACCACCATACAGAATATCGCTCGACCGACCGATGGCGTAACTGCGCAGAGCGAGGAAGCTAAACGCAAGGCTGCGGCGGAGGATCTGTCCGCTCAGCAGAAGGAGGGGCTGCAGAAGATGGTGGAGGGTGGACGACCTGCTGTGGATTCGGAAGAGGAGGAGGATGATGATGATCAGGAGGATGATACTTGGGTGGGTACGTCGCTGCATGATCTGCTGATTAGTCCACGAAAGGCGCGGTCGTTAGTCGGCATGCAGGGTATCAAGTCGACGACGCGGGCGGCTGCTGGACTGGGGGCGTCAGCAGGGAGCAGCGCGGTTACCGATGGGGCGGCAAGGGAGCGACAGGATGCGATGGAGGACAGCGATCAACTGGATGAAACGACGGATGACGACGATCTAGACGCACGGACGAGGACCCTGACGGGGCCGAGTCGTGTACAGCATCAGCATCGTACTGCTACGCCTACGCCTATGCCTACTGCTGCTAGCTCGCGAAGCAGCCCGATGAATAATCGATCTACAGGGGACAGTGGAATCAGAAGAGTGCAGTCTATGAGTGGTAGATACAGTACACCGAGGGCGACCAAATCCAAGAAGAGATTAATATTCGATGATGACTTTGACGGGCTTCCAGAGCCGTCTCGGTCAAGCAATCAGATGCAGGGCCCGATATCATCCCCGTCATTAGGTCGAAGAGCACCAAATCCACGAGGCCCGGATCCAAAGGCAAAGAAATCGCGTCTCAATGAAGTTCCAACATTCTTGTTTTGACGTTGCAGACCGTGATTCACGCTGAGAGGAGAATTTATGATGAGGTTTCCATGCTTGCGTAACGAGATAAACTGTCGATGATGTTGATGTTGATGTGATGCTGATATGCAACCGGCATGTGCAGCTGGCATCGATTCGATCGGCTCATTGCTCATCGTGGGCATCAGAAACTGGTCTCGCAACCCGGACGCTCAGCCTCCGGACATGCGTCTTGATCTTGTCTCGTGTCGATGGTTGACGTTCCATGGCGGTGGCCGCCGCTTCCTTCTCCTTCTCTAGGGTGGAACCCCGGCTGTGCAAGGTTGCCGCACTGCAGATGGTTAGATGGGTAGCAGAATGGTCAAGATGTGAGAGTACTGACTCGTCATCCGAGAAGAACGCGGGCAATTCCTCTTTCCGAAAGTCGGTTGGGGGTCCCTAAAGCACACTGCATTAGCATGGGGAGAAACACCACGGGATCATAAGCAGTTGGACTCACAATCTCCAGCACCTTCTGCTGCTTCTCGCGCCGAAAGGGAGACTTGACAAGTCGAGCTATCTGCCGAAAACACTCCATAGTGACTTCAGGTGTTTGTTGTTCTGGTGGTGGTGGTGGTGGTGATGATGATGATAAAAGCGAGTGTCGTTAGGTGGGAATGAAGGAGAGATCGAGATCGGTCACTATCTACAAGGCAGGGACCGATGCCAATTAAGAAACACAAAAAAGCAAAGATGGTGCTAGTTCAAGCAACAAGCAGATCGATCAACAAAAAGCGAGTGGCTGTCTATCAATCACAATGACGATGATGATGATGACGATGACGACAATGGCGATGTGACAATATGAAACGAGTGACAAAGAGGTATGTAGGGCTTAGTTTAGAACGAGCGGCAACACCGAAACACGAAACACAAGAAGCGAGCGAGTGAGCGAGTGAGTGAGCGTGAGGTCAGTAAGTAACTGAGTGAGAACCAAAGGAGGGACTAGTCGGCAGCAGAACAAAAAAAGCTCTTAATTAGCAGCAGCAGCAGCAGCAGGGCATTGGGCGCATCAAGAAAAGAAAAACAATAAAAAGAATACTAAAAAACAAGGAACAGAAGATGAAGAAGTAAGAAGAAGGAAGAGAAGAGAGAGAAAGAAAGAAAAAAGACCGGTCAGAGAAAACAAGTCTAGATATATGGAGAAAACTACGAAACGCCCTGCAGGAGGAGGAGAAAGAAGAAAGTTCGATTTCGGCCCTCTTCCCAATTCGAAATTGGAAACTGAACAAACGGTTTTTCGCCCGTGCAAATCTGAAATGCAGATCGGGTGGAATTCTGTGGCACGACAACTATCTTACGCTATGCTATGCTAGATAGTTACTGGCCCTTGAATGGGGGGGAGTAATATCCACACAAATGTGACAGCCTTATGTTATGTGCCGGAAACTGATTGGAAGCATTGCTAGTAAGTTACGCGCCGCGGGTGACACATTCCCCCCTGGCAGGTCCAGCTCAACTAGTAAGGCGAGTAATACTAGTTAAGTTAGTTTTATCCGTCACAGAAGCAAATATGCTGCTCCCTCACTCCCCTTTCTGACTTGGACGGACTAAAGGAGTGACGCGATATTCTCCGAAGAATTGTTGGGCAATCATACCTACATACATTACTTGGCTATACTATAGTATAGTCTAGGTGGCACCGAAAGCCTTACGTATGTACACCACAAAGCAAGCTACATATGCCACATCTGTAGGTACCCAAAACAGGGCGTATGTAAGTATGTAACCACCCGCTGCACCGAATGCTGACTGCATGAAACCATGCTATATACATAGCTATACTATAGAATACTATAATCACCATTATTACACAGCTGTAACTTGTAACCGATGAATTAACTTTGTGCATTCGTCATCCCCATATGGGGGTTAGACTAAAGTGTTGGTAAGTGGAAATGGTGGTGGTGGCTTGGATCACCGATCGGCCCCAACTTGGCGGGCTAGCTAGGCTGGCTGGCCCCATTTTGTTTTGTTTCTTTTTTCGGGGTTAGTAACCTAACTATCATCGGGTTACCCAGAATAGAAATACTGCAAGTTGCAACAATGAGATAATAGTTTGGATATAGTTATTGATACTTTTTCGCCTACGGAGTAAGTATTATACTAAGATAGATAGATATTAGATACTCCGGGAATAACGTAGGTATGTATGTACTCCGTTGCACGGCACATTCTTCATTTTACTTACTTTTCAAGGTATACAGAGTAAAACAAGAATAAAATTAGCCCCCCTCCACCCTCTACGGAGTAAGATAATCATAGAAAGGAGAAATAGGTAGGTAAGTAATACATACTGGGGCAAGGGTAATAAGTTATGCATCGAACATTCTAAGAATACTTCCGGCACCCCCTTTCCTCCCCCTAAGTATTATCCCCTGCTTACAACTACAAACCTAACTACATAGCTGTCTTCTTGTCATGGTTACCAGACCCTGAATACAGAAAATAAGTAACTAATAAAGTGACTAACCTACCCCAGAAACTCAATCCCACACCCACCCACAACTTAGTATCCAGCTAGACAGGTAAAAAAAAAGAGATAAAGGGATGTACAGTATTGTGGCGATACATACTACGTAAGTAGTATACCAAGTACTCCGTATGGTACACAGTATAAAGGGTACAGGTATCCCTTGCATCAGAACAATGCCTATATTCTTCAGTTTTAGGGCGTCTGTAACTGACTGGTGAGAGATTTGCCGCTGATCCCGCGGGTAAATAGTGTGATAGGTACCGAAGTTAAGCATTCTTGGGAGATATTATCTATCTGTAGGGGATGAGAGAGTGGAGTGATGTGGAGTGGGGAGAGAGAGGAGATGGGGAATTCGTTTGAGGTGAATTAGTTGAGATGAGTTGGGATTAAGGGTCTGTTTATTATCTAGACTTATCTACTGTAGCTGTAGCTGTGTCTATTTAAGTGTGAGTGTGAGTGTGAGGTAGTGGTGGTCATGTAGGGTAGGGATAGATAGTTACGATGGATGGATGATGTTTGCCTGAGGCAAGAGATCTTATAGTTAACCCTCTATACAGTCCAAAATTCAGTTTATTATCTTCAACCATCTGTAGTAATCAAATGTCCATATTGTAACTTAACATCCTACCTACAAGTATAATACCATACAAGTCAATTCAATCCAGATACCTCCCCTCCATAGTCCTCTTTACAACGCCCCGTTCATCCCATCCCATCCCCAAGAATGCAAAACATCACACAAAGAATGCACCACCCACCCCCCGCCCATACCACTACAACGCCTAGAACTCCCATCTTGACAACAATACCTACAAATATCTTATCTCAGCCCCAGAACTCACAGCCAGCCAGCCAGCCAGCCAGCCAGCCTCCGGCAGTTTCTTCCGTCCATACAGCGAACTTTCTTTCTTGGCTAGGGCCAGGGCCAGGGTCCTTCATAGTTGGGCGGTACCAGTGGCTTCTCTTCTTGTTACCAACCAACTACATAGTATTCTACGGAGTAGATGATTAGGTACCGTCTGGCTGACTGGCTAGCTGGCTAGTTGCTGACTGGTATGTGGTGTCTTCGCGGTGGGTATTGGTGCTATGCTAGTGCTGGTGCTGGTGCTGGTTACTTGGGGGATGGGGATGGGGATGGGGATGGGGATGGGGATGGGGATGGGGGCCGAATGCAGTTATCCACTTAGTGTGTGGCATTGGCATTGCAATCCCTTGTCATTTCTCTGAAGGGTGGCTAGTGCTTATGTTGAGTTTACGCGATTGTGGGTTTGTCATTGACATTGGGATAGAAATTGTCATGGCAGGACTGGGTCTATCGATCATCAGGCATTGCATCACTCATATCACATCAACGAACAAGCACCACTATTTGGGATAATCCTTGATATGATAACTCTTCAACTTCACAAACTGCTCGAACCCAAACCGACTGAGCGTCACTCCACGGCCCGAATTCTTCCATCCCGTCCAAGCCAAATCCTATACCACCGTTAGCACATCTGCATATTCATCATCCTCAATATCAACAACAAACTCACCGGACTAGGATAATCCGACCGATTAACAAACACCGTCCCGGCCTCAACCCTCTCCACCAACTCCTCCGCAGCCTTAACATCCTTCGTCCACACACTAGCCGTCAACCCAAACTCACTACTATTCATCCACTTGACAGCCTCCTCATCCCCCTCGACCTTCATCACCGGAACCACCGGCCCAAACGTCTCCTCCGTCATAACCCGCATCTCATGCGTAACCCCCGTCAACAGCGTAGGCCTAACATAATTCCCCTCCGACGGGGGATTCTCAAACGACTCATTCTCCGGCGTCTCATCCTTCGCCCCCTTCTCCACCGCATCAGCAACATGCGCCTCGATATCCTCCTTCGCGCGCTTCGAAATCACCGGCCCGATCTGCGTCTTCTTATCAAACGGATCCCCAACCACATACCCACTCAACACCTTCTTCACCTCCGCCACAAACTCCTCGTAGATCCCCTGATGCACGTAGACCCGCTCAATCGCGCAGCAGCTCTGCCCACTGTTAAAGATCGCCCCATCGACAATCTCCCCAGCCGCCCAGGCGACATCGACATCGTCGCGCACATACGCGGGATCTTTACCCCCGAGCTCCAATCCAACGTTGACGATGCGATCAGAGGCCGCCTTTTGCGTAGCTAGTCCGCCCTCCACGGAGCCCGTGAAACAAATATGGTTCACACAGCTCGAGCGAACCAGACTCTCAAGCAGCGTCGGAGACCCAGAATGGACATACTGAAGCGCCTTCTCCGGCAGCCCCGCTTCATGGAACGCATTGGCGACTTCCTCCGCGACAGTGGGTGTCTGCGGTGAGGGTTTCAGAATCACGGCATTACCTGCCAAAATCGCAGGGATTAAGTTATTAACGAGGACGAGGTAGGGGTAGTTCCAGACGAAGATGATCAGTACTACGCCGACGGGCTTGCGCTTGATGTATCGCTTGAAGCCAGCTTCTTCTTCCCCCGGTACGATTCCCTCTTCGCCGAGGACAGAGTCGCTGATGCGGTTTAGGTAGTGGCTGCGCTTGATAGCCGTGGCGACTTCGATTCCTGTGTAGGAGATGGGCCGGCCCATTTGCTCGGTGAGTTGTCTAGCGAGGTCATCCTTTCGTTTCTCGAGCTTGGCGAGGGCGCGGGTTACGATTTCCTGGCGTTGCGCGAGGGTCGTGGATGTCGAGAAGGATTGGTAGGCTGATTGTGCGGATTCGGCGATGCCCACGATGTCTTCGGGGTTGGCGCCCGTGCGGTTGAGGATGGGGCGGTTGGTTATGGGGGAGATGGTGGTGATGTTGGGGACGGACATTGTGATGTGAAATATGGGTATTGAGGGGTTATGGGGGACGTGGGGAAGGGAGTTGGGGAAGAGGATGGAGTGGATCATTTATCGGCGACGTCAGGAGGGGTATGGCGTCATGTTGTCGGGAGGTGCCTTAGGGTTTACTACGATGAAGTATAGAGCTACATGGTATGTGATGTAAGGCAGGATTATGTATGCCCGCTTCCGAGGGGCCCGAGTGATGGACATTACACTGTCGATCCGGTGGCGAACTGGTAATTGCTCTTGCATCAAGTACCTATACCTACTCTATACTAGATGTTTTTAATCAGACATCCCGCACCAGCCGGGCTCCTGCCCAGGGGTAGGGGTAGTTCCGCTGGTACCAGTTTACACTGAATAGATTAGCTCGTGGACAGCTGGCTTGTAGATGGGCTACTTACAAGGTAGTGCGGCCGGCGATCCGTGGATGCGTCGCCCATGACCCTCCGAGGATGACATTGTGTTTTCCGTCGAAGAAATCAGCTGTCCTTGATTAGCTTTGTTTGTATGTGTTTGGCGACAAGCTTACATGTATATCCGGGGTAGATTTGCATGGCCTCGAACCCGTCGTGGGGTGCAAGTTCCGTGCTCGTCCACTCCCAGACGCCTCCCAGCTCTCCATGACCGGCGAGTCGGTCGCCGTTCTGGATGACTGGGGTGGGGTGCCAGTGTTTGAAGCCGACGTTGCAGTTGTCGAGCTCAACAAACACCGGCAGAGACTCTCGCGAAGGGTGCTGTACCGGTTGGTGGTCGGGGGTGCGAGGCCGTAAGGGGTTGATCTCGCTATGTCCGTGCCCATTGACTCCGTTGGTATCACTATGACAGTAAGCCCTGTGCATCCAATCGAAGCGGTCTACTTACCTATGGCCGTTTGAAAGACCGTTACTAGTTTCCTTCAGTCGAGCTGCATGCGCGTAGATACTCTTCGCCTCTTCGAAGCTCGGTATCCTGCAGTCCACCCACTTGGCATACTTTGCCAATTCATCGTACGACGCGATCACCGGCCAGTCCTGGGCCAGCTCGAGCGGGACGGAGCCAAACACGGTGCGAACGGCAAAGTGTGCCATAAAGTCGTTCGTAGCGTAACTGCTGCTTTGACTGACACCATTGCAAGTCGGGTATGTCTGATCAGACTTGACCAAGACCCAAGACTCTGGCTTCTGAGGCAGATGATTTGCCTGTAGATACTTGGCGTACTCTCCATTGGTAATTGGTCGCGCTTGCGCTTCGAATGCTTTGACTGTGATCTTTCTCTGGGGCTTTTCGTTATCCCATCCATAAGAGTCACGAGGAACCGAATGACCGTCATCGTCTAGACCAACCAAAAGCGTCTGCTCGGGAATCGAAAACCACTCGTTCGGTCTTGCTTCTTGCCGGGCATCGCGGAATTGCTTCTCAAAATCCGGTTGCGGAACAGCTGGAGGCGAAAGTGTTCTTTCGCTCTGGATAAGCATGTAAAGGAACGTTTCCAAATGCATGGCTTCATGCTCGAACCCGATCCAGAGTGCTTCGCCGAGCACTCGATTATCAGCCACATTATGCTTCTCAAAGATGGACCTCACCCTACTTCGAACCCGCACTTGATAGTCTAAGATGTCTGCAAGGGCAGGCCATTCGTCCGGAATCTCGCTGTGAGAATGGCACTTTTCGGGGTCATCCACATCGGGATCGATTCCGCGTTCGAAGATGAGTCGATATGACTTGGGGTGCGTTGGCTTTTCGCCCAACGCTCGGGTCAAATGAACATCTACTCTTGTCAACATACGTCTATTACGCCTGGTTCCTGAAAGGCAAACAAAATACTGACCGAGAAAAGTAGGAATGTGCCCGAGGTAGAAAATCAATGCATTTCGCAATTTGATCGGCTTCGAAAGAAGTTCTTCTCTGGGCACCATGGCCTTGGTGACAATATCCCATGCCGTCCACAGAGACTGAAACTCCTCAAAGCTCGGCACTGATTGAGCTGCATATTGTGATGGGCTCGTTGGAAAGTTGAGGGTAGCCGAAGAGAGCACGTGGATAACTGCCCGACAGACATGTTAGTATAACGGTCTCAACAGTGTAACATGCTGTGCACAATGCAGTGCAACATGAGCAGTCGTAGCACATTGCCAAAGGATGACATACGGTAATCCCCAGACTCATTGCCAAACTCAGCGTCCTCAATTAAACCCGCATCATGCCATAGCTGATCGCACTGCTCGGGGGCATATTTGAATGCCTCCTCGAAAATCAGCTTCTCGCCTTTCTGAAGCAGTACCCCGTTTATAGTCACGTCCCGCTTTGGCGCGTAAAATGCCTGGTGCCGCCCTTCGACATTATCGTACTCCGTCACGATGTCCCATTCATCGAGCTTGAATGCTTCGTATCCAAGCACAGCGTTCGCATGCGACAACCCGTTCTCGTAGAACTGCCGCGTTATACCCTTGGAATCATTGTATGCCTTGTACACTTTATCCGAGTCGGTGCAACTATCCAACCCAAGCACCATCAAGTCCGACGGCCCCAGGAGCCTGGAAAATTGCGACAAGAATTTTGCCGCCGCAGGACGATCGAAGTTTCCTATTGACGAACCCATTGACATGATTACCGTTGGGACCTTTCGATTCGCGGGGTTTTCCAGCCAGGTAAGGGCGTCGTCGTACGTGCCATGGAGGCCATGGAGCTCGACATATTGATACTGATCGAGGGACACTTCCGAGAATGTGCGCTCCAACTCCGAGAGCGACAGATCCAAGGCATAGTAGTCCACTCTTTTGCTCGCCGCTTCGAATTCCTGGAGAAGAATCTCAATCTTGCGCAGATTGCTACTACATGTTAGGATCCCGTATCTGCACCCTAGACTCTATACATGCTCCGAGCGGAAGGAAGACGCACCCACTACCTAGCTCCAGTAATTGCGCATTATCCGGGATGCGTTCAACGATCCTCTTCGCATGTGTCCGTAGAACGTCAATCTCCGCGTTTGTGAGATAATATTCCTCCAGGTACGTAATGTCCTCGAACAGCTTAAGCCCCTGAGCATCGTACAGAAGCATCGTGGGCATGGAACGGCAAGTTCCTGCCGGAGGATCTATACCTCGCTGGATATCATTTACCAAGGAAAACTTCACGTCATTCTGACGGATATCGACGATGTCAACGCCTTTGACGACCGGACATAAGGGTGACATTTTGGTGAGCACGGAACTCTAGCAACAATAAAGCAAGTAGAAAAGCAACAGCTATACAAGCCACTTCAGAAAAAAAAGTACAAGTTCAAGGGTAAGCCACAGAGCTTATATTATTGTATGCGCGCGCAAACCGCGGATGGT
Organism: Aspergillus costaricaensis CBS 115574; assembly: GCF_003184835.1. Taxonomy (NCBI): domain Eukaryota; kingdom Fungi; phylum Ascomycota; class Eurotiomycetes; order Eurotiales; family Aspergillaceae; genus Aspergillus; species Aspergillus costaricensis. The sequence continues at coordinate 22,419 of NW_020291844.1, forward strand.
ATCGGGGGGGGCTAATGAGGGGTAGATGAGGAGAAGCGTCCAGTCCTTGCAGAGAGGGTATGCAAGATTGATCATCTACGAGTAGATCCACCACTGGATAAATAGCTCGACAGGTCAGACTCGAAGTTGGCGTGGGGTGTATCAGAGAGGACAGTATCACGCTGCGCGTCCCACCTCTCTCAAGAATATCAGGGGCAGCTGTTCCTGCACTATCGAGGGAAGCGGGCCCTTGCAAACAGCCCACCATGACTGACTGGGTCATCGAGATGGTCTGGACACCCTCCGCATTGTGTAAGCTCAGGGCGATTTGTCCCACCGCAGGCCGGAAAATACCGTTGAGGCCGCCCTGCACGTCAATCAGACCATACTGGGCAGGGTACACATTCCGGTGGGATGGCTTGGGAACCCACCATCCGGGTTACTTTCCAAGGAACGACCAGGTGTCACAGCGATCCAATGGATGAAGCACCGCAGGCCAGTGACGCATGCGGAAAAGAGGTCCAACCGCCGAGGGCCAGAAGGAAGCGCCGACACGAGCATGACGTTGAGTTTGCACTGATTGCATTGGTTTGCATGACTTACTTTTGGAGCGGGGATTACCGTGTTGGGTACTGTTTGTGTTGTTTGGATACCCCACCTCAGTTTGTCTGGTTTGGTTTACTGCTGTTGCCTGTTTTGAGGCAGTTTGTCATCACGGGACGGCATTTCCCAACCACCATTTTATACATCCATCAGGCTTGTCTAATTGGCATTGGACACATCCCCCCTTCAATCCGTATCGCATGGAATATGCCTCAGTGGAGCTCGTATTGACTAGTACCTGAGTCAGATCAGTGTTGAGCTAGGGTCAGAAACAAACAACGAAGATTCATCAGCACTACGGTAGTAGTCATAAAAGTTACTCCGCATATCCGCGTGAGTCCGATCAGTGACGGACGAACCCTCTTAGGCACATTGGTGTAGCTGCTTATTCATTACGATTAGGGCTGATCAGCTGCCGAGACAAGATCAGCAGAGGGATTCCGCCGGTTGAGCAAAGGATAACAAAAGACACCCCAAATAGTATATGATCATATGGGTGTATAGCGGCGGCCAAAAGCATTATATATACGAGCATCGGTAGTACTTCGGGATATCTCCGTTGGTCACCAACTAAGAGCACAGTTTTAACTAACATGTATCCAACGCATCTAGCAAGTCCAGTGAAACAATTTCTAATGGAATAGTTGTCGGATATCTTTCCAGTAGTGAAATACCGTAGACTAATAGTGGGCATGCACCTCTCTTTAGAACTTTAAAGATATAAATAAGCTCAGGACAACCCAGGATTCTGTGTTTGAAGTTCAATAAGTTGAGCACCACTTTTAACATGCCGCAAAATGTCACCAAGCAGGCGCAATTACTCGCAAATGCGGGACGCCGCCTTGAACATCAGAGCAGACAGCGACGACGAGTACGCACATTCAGATATGGACGCCGGCGAAGACGAGGCATTGCATATACTCATGGAAGCAAATTACATCGAGGGTGCTTCGTATGATCAAAGCTCCACTGACCAATTTGCAAACGATGATGAGGACCCTTTATGGCGAACCCAGACTGATAATTTATTCAGCGGGAATGACAGCGACGGTGCAGATGAGGGAGAGTATGCCTCGTTACAAATTCAACTCCCTGATCCTGACAGCCAGGGCGAACAATTTGACTGCCCACCACCACCTCCATCTCCCTGGTTACCATATAAGAAGTACTCACACAAAGAGAAGTTCGCCAAGCCAGCACTTAAAGACAAGCCAGGTGGCGAATCACTCGACAAAATCATATCCTACTGTGATATGGTCGTCGACATGAGCAATATCAGGTCCGCTCTTCGAAGCGTAGAGCTCTACCTTGGAAAAGGCCAACCCCGGGAGGCTGATACCGAGGCCCAGAAGGCTCGGGATTTGGCAGAAAAGTATGACGACAAACCAGTGCTCGCACGGTGCAGGTACTGGCAGGCTCGGGTAAAGTTTGCCCAAGGAAAATATGATAAGGCGTACGATTTATTCAGCGAATGCCAGTTATGGATCACCAAGCAACCCGAGGCTAGCACAATGGCGTTTTACCTGCCACTCTGTCAGCCAGGATTGAGCGACCAAGAGCGACAGCACTTGCTGGAGGACGCACACAGACGTGCAATGCAACCACAGAAGATGCAAGCGGTTATTGAAGTGCCAGACAACCGAGACTCGAAACGAAGATGGGAGGATAGCCTTCACTTGTTGTCGCAAGATACCATCCCACAGCCTATGCATCGGCGGAGAATAGCCCGCCCCAAGTCTCTGCTCGAGAGGCAACCGGAAGATTCCAGTGGACTTAAACTTGGTGGGAAGCAAAAAGTTTTCACTTTTGAGATGCACCCCAAGGGCATGGCAACAAGATTCCGGCCGACAGATATTTTCTCTGAACAGCCTTATGAAGTTATTGTGCCACGAGAACAATGGGAGGATTTCATTGACTATCACAGGGACCAGAGCGTCACGTTGACTTATCTGGAGAGGGAGAGACGACGGTACGAAACCGTCATCCAAGAGAAGTATAATCAGCGCTAACCCGCTGCGTGCTGGTCTGCCTCTTTGGCAAGGGAACATCCGGTTTGGTGAGGATGTGGGATACTGTTGGAGTAATGGTCTTTCATATTGTTTATATATAAGGCTTCTTTCATACCGTTTTCTGCACCTGCCCGACTAGTGAGTGTCACATGCATATCTCCTTCTCTTCCTTCCTACCTTTCACATATACCCATTATTTGATATAGTTCAACTCAGTTAAAGTCATAAAAATCATTTCATAGCATTGCGATCGTAGATACGCCTCAAACCTTCAATAGCTACCACAAAGCCAAGTCAGCAATGTTCAGACCCCAAGCCCAGCTTGCAGCGCCCATAGCCCCAACACTCATCGTAAAGGCCATTAGAAGATTGACGGCGTTGTTATCTAAGAGGTCCCGTCCACTTTCTACCCGCCGGCTTTCGTGTCCCGATTCAGTTTCTCCTGCGGATGTTCCCGTCGATGTTCCAGTAGCCCTGGTTCCTTTCAGAGTGGCGGTGTTAGCTACTGCCTCGGTGGCGTGTACCTGCGCACTCGAGCTTGACCCAGCAGGCTTCAGACCGGTGGTATCAGCTGGGACACCGGGCTTAGTAGAAGAGGGGTGAACAAGGACCTGCAAGATAATATCAGTACTATCCTCTGCTAACAATCCGGTAGATGCTAAGCATGTACTGACCTTCTGACCACCAGCTCCTTCGACAACCTTTCCTGTTCTCTTGTCGACCACACTAGCCTGCAGCAATCCACCCAAGACACTATCCAGCACACTGCCCAAACCTCCCCACATTGTCACGGCCAAGATCCACTGGGCCCGGCTCTTGAGCATCGACAGGGTATCGGCTTCGGCGCAGAAAGGTAGGATAGCAGCGGACGACACAGCAATTGTAAAAGCACCCAGCACTCCTGCTAGGAGTCCGGTTCCAGTTACACCGCCATTGGTACCGGGGGGAACGACGCGGAACGTGGGAGAGGTGATCAGGCGGGGTTTGGACTTGGATAGGATACCAAGCTCGGAGGAGTATGTATCAGCGGCGACTGCGGCGTAGTTCCTACCACGATGACCTGTTAGTACGCGCATAAGAAAGGTTAGAAACAGGGACAGGCCTTACGCGACTATTCCCACGACCAACAAATCCGCCACATTATGACCATTCGAAAAGCACTGTGTTGCGCTTGCAGGTTGTCCCGCAAGAACATATGTATGTAGGAGAGCAAGCACTGTCGCGACAACAGAGTTCGCCAGGACTTGGATGTGGGTACGCTGACCCTCGCCGCCCTCGGAGCCGGTCGCGGAGAGCGTCAAACGAGCTTTAACATCGTGTTTAACCTGGAAAGTACGTGATCAACAGTTAAAAACTGCGGATCGATGATGTGAGCAAAGAATATACCTTGGTAACTTTGGTGCCCCCAAAGTAGAATACTCCTAACAAGACAAAAGGAGCGGACCATGGATGAAGAGCATGGGCGCTGGCTGTCAGCGCAGCCGCAATGAGGCCGGGAGTGGTCAGCGACTTTCGCGACCAGGCACGATGAACAAGCACTATCACCGCTGGGATACCGATGTATGGTTTCATGGTGAAGGCAGGTAGCGACACCAAGGAAAAGCAGGAGAAAGTTGGGGCAGAAAAAGAGATCGGGGAGAAGAAGAGCATCGCGTATCTTAGCTTGACCTTTTAGCGCGGGTAAGCTCCGATGGGGACCAGGTGACCATCCGCGGGTTGATGTTGGTGATCGGCAAACAACAAGAGTTGGATGACTGTATGCACATGGATGGAAACAGAAGGCAAATCCAATTTTAGAATTTATACAATGGCATCTTCCTTTTCACCTTTGAGCTGTATACATTGTTCCGTTCTAATCTTTGTGGCAGTGGAGCCCCCAATAGATCGATGGATTGATTCTAGCTGATTTACCCCACAAATATACCGCCATTCATACATCCCCCTAGATTAGCTCATTTGCTCATTATGAAAGGAATGTTCACTGAACATACACTAAGGTTAAGCTCCTATTTTTCTTAGTTTGGTAGTAAGCTTGCTTGATGGAGATGTCAAGACCATGGGAGCATTACTTAACCATGGCTTCTGCCTGACACATGTGCGCAGCAGCTGCAAGCGCCAACCCCGCCTGGCCAGATCCATCCCCTTCAGTCCCACACTCCCAACAGCTTGTTCTCTCTTCTCTTTCAGTAGTCTACAACTAGGGAAAGCTTTCAGCTTCAGAATCCATCACTTTCCATCGTCTAGCATCGAAATCAACATGGCTATTGTCTACGGATTGCCCACAGTGGCTTCCACAGTAGCAGCAGCGGTATGAGCAAGTCCACTACCTTCTAAGAAACCCACTGACAAGTCATCATTTCATCTAATAGCTTGCAATTATCGCTATCATTCTTGGAGCGTAAGTGACTTTCTCACTCTTGCCATAGAGGTATACGTCGAGGATCAAGCTCATTCATCTCATTAGGCTGTCCTGGTCTCGTACAGCTTCACTTTACCTTCCCCTTCCTGATTGGGTTCCAGCCATCGCCACCCTCTTCCCTCCTCTTACAGCACTGGCACTGTATCTTGCCAATCAACTCGCCCAGCCAGCTGCAGATAACCGCCAGTCATCTAGCCCTTGGCGAAGACTCTTTCCCGTCATCAACCACCTCCAATCCATCATAACCACAGTCATCGCCACCGTGGCCCTCGCCTATCTGTACCCAGAGAGCATCACCACTTGCCGACTAGAGCAGGAATGGCAGTCATACTTCCGCGCGAAAGATGCTCAACCGATCCGTGCTATTCAAGACGAATTCCGCTGCTGCGGATTCCGGAGTATCCATGACCGAGCGTGGCCGTTCAAGGATAAGACCACCGGGGATGATGCTTGTGAGGTACAATTCAATTACGGGACAAGCTGTCTGGTCCCGTGGAGACAGCAGCAACAGAGTGCTTCATGGATGGTTTTTGCAGCTGCTATCTTGACTCTACTCATGAAGGTCTGTGCATGTGCTTCGTTATAGGTGATTCCTTACTAAGGCAGCTACAGGTTGCATTATATCAGGCCCTGCGTCAGCGACCGAGCTGGATGACAATGCAATTTGGCAGACAGGCACGCAGTCAGCAGCGGATCACGCACGCTGCGCTGGAGGACGAAGACGCCAATGATGACGCGGAGGAGGGGCAGCGGGGAGCGTTCCTGCCTCGTGCGGGTCCAAGGTTTGACAATGAGTGGAATGATCGGTAGATCGCTTTTCTAAGGGCTGACTGGTCCATGATTGCAATCAATCACAGGGTTGTTTGCAGCTTGGTAGCTGAGTTTCCTGCCATGCACACACTAATGCAACTAAGATGAACCGGTACTGGTACGAGCAGTGACAAAACCAACGAGAAGAATCTAGTGTATTACATTCGCAGTCGTCTTTTTCAAACCCGAAACAGGTTACGACTAGTTGTAGAGACACATATATTACATTATTACTCCGCGTATCATACAGATATGCTTGACTTGCTTCTCGCAATTGAGGTCATCCGGTCCTTATCAGCGTCCCTGTTTCTCTAAAGGTGGGTCGAAGGGCGCCTCAACAGGCGTAGATAAAGGGTAGAGGGAAATCGGGGGCCAGTACCTTCACGAAGGACACCCCAGCCGAGCCCCTGCTTGTTTTTCCCTCATTGCAGCGGCATGGAGACAGATAATGCGGGTGACGACTTCTCAGCCACCAGGCAGAACAACTGCCCGGCCATTGACTTTCGGCCGGCAAAACGATGGGGGGCAAGCAAGCAGGATGTATGGTCCGTTATCAACGAAGGTGCCGAGGCCTCTCGCATCAAGCCATGCGTAAACCTCAGTCAGGGCTATTTGTGAAACTACCCCTCATTGAATTTTGCGTGATGACCGTCTTGTTAACGATGGCAGGTGAGGTAGATGGAACCCTCCGGAGTTCGTCCGTGAAGCGGCTAAGCAGGCCCTGGACCGCCTCGAGTGCAACAAATATGCTCCAACCAAGGGCCGCTCGCGGCTTCGGGAGGCTATATCCAAGACATACACTCCCTTTTGGGGTCGACGTACAAACCCCAAAACCGAGGTAGTTGTGACCACAGGGGCAAACGAAGGTATAGTACTGGCCCTCGAAGCATCGGAATGTTATGTTTCCTGTCGATTGTGATTAACCTGACATAGGAATGCTTAGTGTATGGATGGCGTTTCTGAATCCGGGTGATGAAGTTATGCTTTTTGAGCCCTACTTTGACCAGTAAGTTGGCGCCCCTTGCCCTCGTTCTCGGACGTTCTACTATCTATGTGATACTTACACGCCCCGCTTGCGCTCTCTCTGCCGTAGATATTTGGACGACATTAATATGGCTGGGGGCGTCATTCGATACGTTCCTCTGCGACCTCCTGCGAAGGCAGACTTTGCAATCTGCTGGTCCTCTGAGCGGACCATCAATTTCGTCGAGTTGGAACAGTCAATCACCTCACGCACCAAAATAAAAAGAACTATATATGAGTACTTCATAAATATCAGTACTCAGAATACATAGAAAGTTATAATTTTAGTAGGATAAAACCTACGGAGTACTTAGAGTGGATATCTCCCATGCCTCACCACGTGACGTCTCCGCATAAATCACGTGATTTGTTCCGTTTGTTTGTTTGTTGTCTGTTTGTTTTATACTTTACTCTGTTTCGGCGCCTTGCGGGCCACGCCGGAGGTCCTAGCTACTGATCACATGAATAAGATAAAATATAAAATATATTCTGTTCAAGTTAGTAGAAAAAGTGAAATAAATAAAGAAAAAAAATAAGGAATAGAGAATGGACTTGCAAGTAGCTGGCTGGCTGTAATAATAATTTATATTAATATTAGTATATAACTATATTTGAATCTTTATTTTATATTTAGCTATAGCATAACCTTCCTATATTATAGTAAGTATTGTTTACGTGTTTACCGTAAGTTTGACATGATTTGAAGGCATTCAGGGCCATATTCGTACTAGTTCAAATAGTGAAGTCCCTGCATAACTAGTATCTAACTACACCGGCTCAATCGGGTATAGGGCTATGAACTGAATTGAATTGAATTGAACGCCCCATCGGCTCGGCCCGAATTCTCACTCTTTAAATGGTTTAACCATCTACCAAGTGCCAGAGTTGGACATGTTACAACGTGTTCCCCGCGATGGGCTCCAAAACCCTAGGCCTGAAGAAGTACTCACCGCGGTCTCGAACAGGGTGCCGGACGTGTCGTGCACGACGGATTAAATGCGACGAGACACCAGGACCATCATGCAAGAACTGCACGTCGACAGGTCGTACTTGCGACCGGTCCCCGCAGTTTCAGCTCCCCATAAAATCGCGCCTTCGACACGCTAGTCACCTGCACAACTACATTTCCACCAACCTGCCCGGTATGACAGCCGATGAGCGCCGCTGTCTCGCCTTATTTCAGACATATACGATGCCCATGCTGACCGGGTTATGTGATTCGGAACTCTGGCAACGGCTCGTGCTACAGATGAGTCAGATGGAGCCGGCAGTTGGACACGCTGTCGCAGCGCTGGGCGCATTCCACGAAACTACGACTGTGGGTGTAGCTGGTATGAACAACGATTATCGGCTCTTTGCACTGGAGCAATACGGGCGCGCGATTGGAGTGCTTCGCCGCCGTCTTGCATCCGGGTCCGGGGATCCCCAGCTACGGATTACAGCGTTGGTGTGTTGTGTGATCTTTGTGGTGCTAGAGTTATTGCAAGATAATTATGGAAACATATTGGTGCATCTGAGAAATGGGATATACATCCTTATGAATGAGACTGGCCCGAAAGCGAGGGAAGCAATATTCAAATCCCTTCCCGCTGGTGCGAAAAATGATAGTGAGCGAGAAGAGGATGCGGTTTTCACGCATATGTTTGCGCAGTTGACGGTCCAGGCAGCGCATTTCAGCGAGGATTCCGTGATGAGGTTGCAACCATTGGATGCGCATCTCTCCACGGTCCATTACGACAGTATAGAAATTCGCAGTCTAATTGAAGCAAAGGATACGTTGGACCCGTTGATTGATAGCATGGTGCGCTTCTGGACGCGCTGCGAAATAGAGCTTCGAGATCGCTCCGCAGATCATTATCCTCTCTATGTCGAGCAACAACGGCAATACAGTAACATAAAACGCCATATCAACGCCTTTGAGACATACGTGTCCCAAGCCCAACACTACTCACCCAAGGAAACTCGAGCTATCGATACAATCCGCGTCAGTCACATCGTCATGAGTACCTATATCGCCACCTTCATGGATCTCACCGAGACCATCTACGACCGATTCCTAGCACGATGGACCCGAGCCGTAATTTTGACAGAGCAGATCGTCGCCAGTCTTCAAACGGAATACGCCCACAAGCAACGGCCACTTCCCAACGTCATCTCCGATATTGGGGTCTTCGTCCCATTGTTTTCGGTAGGGATCAAGTGCCGCGATGTGGGTATCCGAGAGCGTGTGTTGAGGTTGTTCCGCACATGGCCGCATCGTGAAGGACTGCATGACTCAATGTCATACTTATACATGGTGCGGGAAATAGCGAAGCTGGAAGGGGAGGCAGCCGATGCTAATGGGTATGTGCCGGAGAAGGCGAGGGTGCGAACGATGATGTTTGAAAAGGTTGGAGATGGAAAGAATGCGGTGCTACACTACGCGTTATCGGATCCAGAGGCGAAAGAATTGGTAATGAGGAGAAGAGTTTTTGTAATGGATGAATTGATATAATTCTCTATTGACTCAGCCAAAGGCCTTGATTCTGATACCTCACTCTCAATAACCAGAGTTAGATCATCCAGGCTTTCATGTATTTACTAGGATATATTTACAGCGAGTTCTCACCTATTCAGATACAAGTATCAGGGTACGAGTCACTATATATTTAGTATCTCCGGCGACTTTCGCTGACTGCAATTTTGCTATGAAAATAAGAAAAGATTTCCCGCACTTCATGGGCCGTTCTTCCTATTGCTGCGGCAAGATCGCAGGCTACATAGGGGCCTGAAGGGCCGTGTAGTAAGGATAGTAGTATATTCAATAATATTTAATAATAATATATTACTATCATTCATTATTATTATCTGTAATTACTTATTTTTATTTACTATTATTATATAGTTTAGCAACAGTTACATATAGTAGTAGTCAGTTATTTATATATTATAAAAAAGTTATTTACTGTTATTCTCAGATAAATTTTATTTTAAATTAATAAATCTTATTTAAACCAGATAATTACACTTTATTATTATAAAGTTATATACTGTTTGATAATACTTATTAAATTTTATTAATAAAATAAATAATTCTTTATTTAATATTTTATATATTAACAACATCTGTTACTTACAGTTAGAAAAAATATTATAAGATTAAATAATATATATAAATTATAAATATTCCTGATCTACTGATTATATTATTTATATAATAATATATTCTTATAATTAAGAATCTTAAAAGTTGTATAAAATTATATTAAAAATAATAAAGAATTAAATTATAATAATTATATAAAATTAATATTTTATAGATAATATATTAAATCTAATTTATTATTACTAATTGATAGTTGTCCAAAATTATTATATATATTTATTATAAATACTTATTTAATCTTATTCTATAGTCCTAATAACAACTAATTCTTTAAAAAATAATAATAAAAGAGTATTATTATCTAGTCTAAATTATTAAATTCTTAATATTATATTAAAAGAAATAAGAAAATTTATAATTAAAAGTAATGTTTTATACCACAGCTGAGATATATTAATAAAAATTTATATTTAATAAAGCTTCCAGTAATGATTATCTGTGAATAACTATAAATAAGAAGATAGTTAATATAATATTAATATAAAAGATTATTATAAAAGATTTTTATAATAATCTTATAAAATAACTAGAGATTCACCGGAAATAAAACTTAATATAATAATAATAAGATAAATTAGATTTATTATATTAAACAGGTATTGAGATAAAATACTTTTTTTAATAAATAGAAAATAATATATTTAGTATATCCTATTTAGAAAGAGAGTAATAATAAAATTTAATAAAATATATTATTAAAATCTATATATTAGTATTAAATTTATTTATAAAAATATATTTCTGGATAAGATATAGGCAGGATTTATATAATTTTTAAATTATTTAAAATAAAATTAAATAATTATTTTATTAGAAATTAACGAGATCCAGGTATACAGAATAATAAAACTAATTTAATTAAAAAAGATAAGCTATAAGCTAAAATAATAAAATATAATTAATCTATTTTTTAAATACTCTTACAAGAAGTATTAATAATTGATTATATATATTTAAATAAATACTTATCTATATTTTAACTTATTTACTAGAATATTACAGTTCATAAATAAATTATACTCAGTAATAAATATATAAAAATAAAAGCTAGTATAAACAACAGATATTTCAAGATATTTTATTTATTTATTATTTTTTACTATTATATTAAAATTACACGGTAATTTTCCTGCTGTATATAAGTAAATTAATAAATTAAATTTATTAAAAAAAAGAATTAAATTATATAAAATACTATAAATTCTGAAGATATATAGCTGGGAATCAGTTAATCCTGAAATAATAATTATTAAATATTAGAAAATATAATAGCTGTAAAATATTTAAATATATATATTATTAAAAAATATTATTCAGCTAATTAAAATAAGTATAATAATAAATATAATTTTTATACAGATACAGATCAGCTACTAAAGAAATAAAAATAAATTTATAATAGAAAAAAAAGATAATATCAATAATTAAATTTATAATAAGAATTTTATATAGAACCAGACTGTAATTATATAATATTAAAGAATAATAAATAAAATAATAATTCTTTAATTAAGCTCTGATAATGTCCAGGTCTTTAAATATTTTAGAAAAAAAAATTAAAATTAATAAGTAGATTAAATTATTTTTTATAAAATTATATTAAAGCTAGTAATACTAGAAGATAAAAGAATTTTTTAAATATATTTTAAAAGATAATAACTAATCTCTTTTTAATTAAAATAAAATATATTATATAAACAGCCTAGAATAATATCAAGAACTGGAATAATTTATTTAATTAATAAAAGTATAAATTATATTTCCTTAGTATTAAAATATTTTTATTATTTAAAAATAATTATCTGATGATTATTCTTAGCTTAATAATATTAATACTAAAAATAATACTAGTTATAAAAAATTATATTATATTTTAAATTAATTTTTTTTTTTCAGGAGCAGTAATAAGTCTAATATTTTATATTAATATTATAACTAAGTATACTATTATTTTTAGCTTACTGTGATATATCTCCAGTAAGTATTATAATAAATATAATAATAATTACTTATTCCTTATAAAAAATACTGTAAAAGTCTTTTATAATAATCTTAAGATTAATATTAATATTAGCTAGAATATTTTAAAATAAGATATTATAAAGACCCAGTATTATAATAAAAAAGTTAATTAAATATTTTTATTTTTAATAAGATAAGCTAGCTAGTATTAGATAAATCTTCTTTAAAATTTTGAATATATTATAATAGGCTTTAAAATTATTAATAAAAAAAAAAAAAAAAAGAGACTTTACTTATAATTAATAAAATAACTATATAAAATAATTATATTTAAATATCTCAAGCTCAAGTTCTACTTAAAATAAATATATAAAAATATATAATTATACCCGCCCAGTACAGAGAGTTAAAATATAATAAATAAAAATAATATTATCAGATAATATAGTCAGAGAATTTATATAAATAAACTAGAAATTAATATAGCTATTAATTAATATAAAAAAGATTTTAAATATTATATTTTTTATTAATTAATATTTACTATCAATATAAGGATCTGTAAGTTTAAAAGAATATTTATATTTATTCTAAATCTTAGTAAGCTGATATGGTTTAAGAATAAACTAGATAATATAAATAATTTAATTATATATTTATAAATAAGACTAAATATTCTTATTAATAAATATTATTTTATTATATTAAGATAATATACTAGAGTACTATTATAACTAGAAAATAAATTAAATAAAATTATTTAGAAAAAAGATATCTCTAGAATCTAGACAGGAGATATATTAACTGGATATAATAATAAAAAATAAATCTTATATATAATAATATTATAATTTAATAAAATAATCAGAATATTTTATTATTCTAAAATATAGTTTAAATAATTCCAGATTAGATAATAGAATAAAAAAGAAAAAATATAGTAGACTATAAATATATTATATAAATATCTCTTATTTCAAGGAATTCTTTATAATTAATAAAACTAAACTCTGGATCTTAGAATTAACTGAGATAAAGTATATCTTTATTAATAATATAAATAAAAGATCTTATATATATCTCTTTAAAATATCCAGTTTTCTGGAAATAGACCTGAATTCTTTAAGTAATATAATTAAAACTAATATCTTATATAATACTATATAGTTACTCCGGGAAATTAAAGTAGTAAAAATCTATAATCTAAGTATAATAATAAATTTAAAAAGCTAGTCTTGAGAATAATTAATATTAAATCTAGAATATTTTATAAAAAACTTCTACTGGTTATTTTTATTTTTATAAAAAAGAATCTTTTAAAAAAGTATAGTTAGAAGACTCTCTAGGCTATTAAAAAAAAAAAAAATATTTTTATAAATTATATTAAAAAAAGATATATTATTTCTAATAAAATTAGTATTACTGTCTATGCCAGTATTACTATCAGTATTATTATTAAAACTAATAATACTATTAATATCTATATCAGTATTACTGTTAAAATTAATAATATTATTAATATTTATATCAGTATTACTATCAGTATTACTACTGAAACTAGTATTACTGTTAATATTTATATTAGTATTATTATTATTATTATTATTAATATTTATCTTTATATTATTATCTGAATTAATACTAATAATATGCCTGGTATAAGTATCAGGATTAATATAAAAATTATTTATATTAAAATTACTAGTTACTACTAGTTTAGTTATTATTAAAATTAATATTAATATAATCTAGTTAAGCAGGCTCTGCTTATATAAAAGTATTATCTAGATATTTAATAAAAAAAAGACTTATATTATATTCTAATCTCTAGTAACTAGTCTTTTGAGGATAAGATATAATAAGTATTATTAATTAATATAGACTAGTTAAATAAAGTAAAATATAATTTAAATTAAATAATAAAGAATAAAGAAGAATAAAAATTAATTTATAAAAAATATAGCTAGAAATAGAAATTCTAGATAGTTTTTATAAATTTTATAAATTATAATAAAAATTTAATAATATCTAGAATTATATTATTAATAAATAATATTTTCTAGAATTTAGATATATTTTTATTATCAGAGATTTATATATATAATTACTATAGTAACTGAAGATATTAATATTAAAGATATTAATTATAGAAAGATAGATATTATATATATTAGTAATTTATAAATTAATATTATTATAAGAATTATTAAGAGTTTATTATATTTATATCTATTTAAGATAGATATATATATATCATAGATTATATAAATAAGAGAGTGGTAAGTAGAATATTATTATTAAATAATATTAGTATTAGTAATTAACTATAATAAGTAGTAGATATATATCTGAGATTATTATAGTATTATAATAATAGTACTAGTACTATATACTTAAGTATTATTATTACTTAGTAATCAGTACTATTATAATTATAACATGATTTTAATTTCTACTACTAGTAGTACTTAATTATTAAAAGAATTCTGTAAAAGTCTTTTACAAGATCTTATATATTTAATAATAAGAATTAATATTATAATTATTATAATGTAGCAGGCAGAATTAATTATTAATTATTAAATTTATAATATTAATTATACAGTTCTCTATTATCTGCTTAGTAATATATATAATTTATATTATTTATAGCTTATTATTAGTTATCTTTATTTTATTATTTTTATTTATTATCTCTAATTTTTTTATAGATATTAGCTGTCTAAATAACTTTATCTTAATATTATTATTATAATTATATTTTTATATTATTTATTATAGTCTGTTATAGGATTCACAGCAGAACCTGTAATAAAATTTATTTATAATTATATAAAAATTATCTTTTTTCTTCTTTTTTCTTTTTTCTTTTATTATTTTACTTTTTTTTATTAAGATTTTTACTACTGTACTTCTACCAAGTCTAATTCTTATATTATTATTTTAAATTATTTTTTATGCTACTGCCATGCCTGCTATTATATTTATTATTATAATTATTATTATTATTATAATTATTTTTATTTTTATTAGCCTGTTTTTCTATAAAAAGAAGCCTGCTTTTTTTATTATAAAAAATTTTTTTAAATTCCTGGATTTCTTAGCCAAAATTCTGGAGAAAGTTGTTATAATCCTGGAAGTTATTAAGAAGATTATTAATATTATACTAGAAATTAAGAAGATATATAATAAGATAAAAAAAGTAGAGAAGATAATTCAAGATTAATAAAAATTTTAAATAAGTTTGTATTTCTTTAAATATATAATTAATATATAATTGATATATAGCCAGTATCTTATTATCAGTATTATAACAGATTATTTCAGGAAGATTATTATTAGAAATACAGGATAAAGAGAGATAGAAAAAGAGAATAATTTAATAATTATTTAAATAATAATACTCAGGTATAATTTCTTATGAAAATATAAATTTTTATAATTATTAATTTTATAATAATCTAATATAATTTATTATCTAATATATCCTGCAGATATTATAATCTACTTATTTAAATTCTAATCTAGTATTTTTTTTCTTATCTTATTTATATTTTCCGGCTTCTATCTAGTATTATTATTCTTATTTTTATTTTTATTCTTATTTTTATATCTATATTTACTGTTAATATTATATTTACTCTTATTTTTATTTTTATTACTCTGCTGTTGTTTCTGTTTATTAATATTAAATATAATTTTAATTATTTTATTCTTATTCTAAATAGATAGTTTTAGTTTTTATAAATAAAATCTAATTATATTTATTTTATTATTAAAATAATCTGACCTGTCAGATTCTTTTAAAAAAAAATATTTTTTCTTATATATTTTAACAGAATTATCTTTTATAAATTTATTTATATTAATAGTCAGACAGGTATGGTATATCTTAATTATAAATATTAAATAATAAAAAAAGTTTTTAATACTAAGCTTATTTTAAAATTTATTATAATTATATAAATTATTAAAGATATATAGAATAAAATAATAATTCTATTTATTTAGTAAAGCAGTGCTGGATGTATTTATAAAATATTATTTATTAATATTTATAAAATAAATTAATATTATAAGCTGGGTTATAATATCTGATATTAATTAATATTATTTATAAAAGTCTTTTATTATTTTTTTTATTTATATTATAACTAATTTTTATTTAAATTAAAATAATTATTAATAGACAATACCTGCTGAGTCTAAAAAAAGATATTAAATATTTAATTAAATTTAAACTAGCTAGCTATAGCCTGGTAAATTAGAATAAAATTAATTAATTAATAAATTCTTTATATCTGTTAAGAAGAGAAAGTAAAAGTCTAGTTATTAAATTTCTTTAATACTAGGTTCAAAAACTTATTCTTCTATATTTTATAAAGATTATAAATATAAATTATTATATTTTTATATATTTTATAAGTAGTAGAGAGACTGGAAAATATCTACTTAATTAATTATATTATTTTTTTATTATTTAAAATAATAATAAATTACTGCTGTATATAGAAAATTATCTTTTTAAATATTTTATTATTTAATTTAGAAACTCTGATTTAATTAAATAAGTTAATAAAAATAACTGGCTTTAGTTAAATTAGTTTATTTTTTTATAAACTATTATAGTTAGTAAGTAACTATTCTTATAAAAACTACTAGTATAACTGAGAATTATTATTTTTATTAATTTAATTATCAGAATTAAGCTCTTGCTTACTGAAAGAATAAATAAATATTAAGATTTTCTAGAAGCTTTATAATAGTAGTAGTATAGCAGCAGTATTTAATATTATTATAATTATAATAATATATTCTGGCTGGGATAGATTAGTTAAATTTTAATTTTAAAAAAATAAGAAACCTGGCTTATTTATCTTTTTTTTTATAATTTTATATAAAGAAACTCAGCTTTGAAAGAACTAGATTATATTATTTTTTATTTTAACTGTTTTTAATACTCGCTCAGGATATATCTCTAATTATAATATTTTTTTTTAAAAATTATTATTATTAGTAATATATAAATACTTAATACTTAAGAGATATTACTTACTTTATTATATCTGATATTAATAGTACTTTTTATATAAATTTTAATTAAAAAAAGAAGTAAGTCTGTTAAAGATAAGACTAGTATTAAATTAATATTAGTTAATATATTTTAAAATAATATCTTTAAAGTTTATTTTAGATAATATTTATTATTTTTACTTATTAAGTATTAGCAGGAATACAAGATAGATACTAGTATAATAATATTATAATATAAAAACCAGTTATTAAGTATTTTTATATAATAAAAGTAAGTAGAAGAAGATAAGAAAATATTTATAATTTAAATATTATTTTTTTATTATTAATAATATATTAATAAACAGATACTATTAGGATATCTAGTATATAAATATATTTATATATAGAGTATATCTTTTATTATAAATATATATTTATAGCTTTTCTGTACTGCTCTATATATCTTCTTAATAAATTTTTATATTATTATTAATCTATTCTTTAACTGATTATATTACCTCTAATATTTATTAGTCTTTTATATTTTTTAATTTATTTATTTTATAATTATTTATAAGTTATTTATAGAAGTCTTTTACAGTATAACTATAATCTTACTTCTTATAAAAAGAATAACTATTATATTTTTAATAATTAAAATAAATACTACTATCACTACAAGAATAAGATAGATATAATTATATAAAAAAAAGAACTTTTTATTAGATATAATATAATATAAAAATAAAGATAACTAATATAATCTTTAAATTAAAGCTGTGTTTTAAATCCTAGTTTAATTATAATATTTCTAATTTTAATATTTATATCTTTAATCTGGAATATAAGAAGACTAATATTAATAATTTTTTTTTTTATATTTATCTTATTTTTAATAAATATAAATAATTATTTTCTAAGACTCTTAAAGCAGCTTGTATCTGTGTTAATAAATATATTAATTTATTAATTTTATTATATCTAGTCTTTATTTATTAATATATATATTTAGATACCTTGTGAAGATTGCTAGTAAAGAAAATTTCTATTTTTATATTTATATATATTTCTTCTATATTATTTATATTAATAAGATATTATTTTATACTGGTATTAATTATCTCTAGATTAATATATATAATATCTTCAGTAAGTCCTAGAATACTATTATTTATATAAATATTAGTTAGATTATTTTATTTATTTATATTTATAATATTAATTATACTATTATTATCAAGACTTTTTATTACTTTATATATAAATTTTCTGGCTATTAAAAGATTATTATTTTTAAGAATTAGAATTTTAATTTTATTTATTATAAGAATTATATCTAGCTCTGCCAGAAGAATAAGTTTAAATAAAATAATATTTATAATTTAATTCCTGTATTTAAATAAATTTATTAAAAATTATAAAAAATATAATTAATACTTTTAAGAACCAGAGAATTATTTTCCCTGGTTTTTATTTACTATTAGTTAAAATCTAATTATTTTTTTATAATATATTTTATAAAAACCTTTTCCTAAATACTTTATATTTAATATTTTATTAATTAATAATAATTAGCTAAACTATTGTAAATATTTATTTATTTAAAAAAGAATTTTTAAAACTATTTAAAATCTCTTATATTATCTGATTTATTATTTTTTTAATATTAATAATATCCTTTTCTTTAGATTTTTTATTTTTTATAAAGACTATCAGTTCCCTATCTTAAATAATTTATTTATTTATTAAGAATCTAGTAGCTGATTTATTAAGTATAGATATAAGACTAGTATATATTATAATAACTAAATCTAGTAAGATCTTGTTAAGATTATATTTTATAAAATAAATATTAAAAAAATTTAGAATTTAATATTTATAAATAAATATAATTCTAGTTTATCTTATATAAAGTGCCCGGCTAATAACCTGATTTATAATAATTTTTAAAATAATTAAAAAAAAGAGATAAAAATTATAATATATTATTTAAAAATTAAGTCTGGCTGAACTTATTAAATAATTTATTATTAGTATTATATAATAGTCAGAATTACAGATAAAATCTTTAATAATACAGATTTACTTATTAATAATAAGTCTAGTATATATAACTGTATAATTAATATTTATTTTAATAAAAGCTGCTAAGATATATATTTATTTTTCTAAAAAATAGATCTAGATAATTATTTTTTTTTTTTTAAAGAATATCTAGTTCTGCAGAATAAATAATATTATTTATATTTTAAATATATTTCTTAAAAATTATTTTAAATTATTAATATTAAGTTCTATCTTATTTACAGAGTTATTAATTATTAATATTTTTATATAAGTCACCTTTTTAGCTTAATTATAAAAGTTTTTTATAAAAGATTTTTTTATTATAATCTTATTTTCCAGCTTAGATTAAATATAGTTTATTTATTTATAATACCAGATAATACTAAGCATCTTTATTATTTATACTAAATCTAAACTAGTCTTAATATTTATAAATCCTAGTTAATTAGAATTTATTATTAGTTTATATAGCTTGTCTATATGCTAGTATATTTATTTATTATTTTTTTTATTTATAATAAAAATATTTTATTTATAGACAGTCTCATAGGTCTTATATATTATAAATTTATTAAATTTAAATACTGGTATTATAACTTTCTTAAAAACTAGAAATATATTTACTCTAATTTTTTAAATTAATCTGATTAATAATATTAATTTTTATATTTTTCTAACTATTATTTATACCAGGATTCTTTAAAGTTAATATAAAATAATATTAGTATTATTCTCTTTATTTAAAATATACTTAGTCAGAAACTATTAATTATAAAAAATTTTTTTATTATTATTACTAGCTATAATATCTGTTATCTGGTTTATCTGTATAATATTTATTATAATATTTATTTAAAAATTAGGCTAGAGGAGAAACTTTTTATATTTTAAAAAGTTTTTTATATTATTATAAAATAGTATAATTATTAGTAGTAATCTAAATTTTATATATAATTATGTACAGGCAAGAGACAATCCTGATAATAAATTTTATAATATATATATTTTATTAAATATTATAATTTTAAAAAGATTATACAGGTCTCCGGGAAAACTAACCAGTATTTTTAAATTAATTATATTATATTTCTATTTCTTTATTATATATTATACTTTAATTATTTATAGATTATATTAGGTCTCTAATATTTAATAAAATATAATTATAATTATTTTAGTACTGTCAATACTATCTTTAAATATAGAATATTTTTATATTAATTTATTTTTAATAAAATCTTTTTTTTAATAGCAGCTATTACCATAGTATAATATAATAATAAATAAATTAATTATTAATATAATCTTATCTATCTATTAATTAATTAAATGGGGTGGAACTATAATCAGGATTAAATAATTTTTTAAAAACTTTATCTTATCTCTGACAGCTTTATTATACTTATATTTTTATTAATTAAAAATCTATATTCTATTAATTATAAAAGTTTTTTATAATATTCTAATATAATATTTATATATAAAAAAAAACTAATAATCTTCTAGGTCTTTTTTATTTTAATAATATTAATAATTATTATTTTTATTATTAAGCCAGCAAGCTTTATATTAACTATATAATTTATATAAACTAGTTACTAAAATTTTAATTATTAATTATGGATCATACCTTCAAGCTGAAGATTATTTTTATTAATATTTAGATTTATATAAGTTTTATTTTTATTATTAAATTAATATTTCTTTATATCTAACTATTTTTTATATACTATAATTCTTTTATAATTCTTAAGTATAGGCTGTATCAGAAGATTATTAATATTTATATTAATATTAAAAAATTATTAAAGATTTTCTGCTGTTTAATAGACAGTAAACTTAAAAATATTATTTTATAATATTTTTAATATATTAATAATCTTTTTTATTTTTTTTTATTTTAAAATATTATTAGATTATGTCTCTGTGCCTGGTATTTAATTAATATTAGTATTATTAATTATATTAATTAAATATTTTATCTTTTTTAATATATATAATCTTGATAGCTGAAGTACAGTTTTTATTTTTATATATATTTAGAATAGGTCTTTGAAATTAAAGATATATAATTATTATTTTAGAATAAGTTTTTTTCTATCTATTAATAGCTTATATTTTTAAATTATTTTTTTTTTTTATTTTATTAATTAATAGACAGGCTAAACAGACTAGAATTATCTAATTTTAATTTAGATTTTAATTTTATTTTAATAGTACTTATAGTAGCAGTAGTCTTAACTATAATATTATTAGTAATTTCTGTAGTAATAGTAATCTTTATAAATTTTATTTAGTAAATCTTAGTAAGCTTTTATTTTATAATATTTTAAGTTTCTTTAGTCAGCTGTGAAAGACTTTTATAAATTATTTTTAGAATATTTATTTAATAAATATATTTTAAATAGTATATTTCTCCTGCTTGGTTTATATATTTAGAAAAAATTATATATTTATATAAATATATTTTTTAATATTTATACTATTATATTTATTTTATTAGTATATAAGTTTTTTTAGTAAAAGATACTACTCCTGTAGCTTAGATTCTCAGATTTTATAGAATATATAAAGTATATAATATAATTATTTATATTTTATATAATTTTATTAATATATCTCTGGCTGTATTTAACTAATTTTTATATTTTATTTTAAATTATAAATTTCTATATATAGACTAAGCTAGTTCTGTACTTTTATATATTATTATTAATTTAATTAAAATATTTTTATAATTTTAGTTAATATAATTTAATAAAATCAGATTATAGTTATTCTTTCTATTTTTTTTTATTATTAAGTTTAAGGAATTTGATTAAATCTTTTTTATTTTTCTTAATAATTTCTTAAGCTGAATTTTCTTTTATTAAAAATATTTTTAATTTTTATTTTATACCTGCGCCTGTTTCTTCTGGATTAATATTTTATTTTTATATTATTTATAAAAGTCTTTTAATTTATCTATATTTTAATTAATAATATTTTTAAATTTATTCTTTATTATATTAAATTAGTCTTCTGCAGAAATATCTAAGACTTTATATAAAAATTATAAAAATAGAAATAATACTTAAAAGAGAGAAGTTATAAATAGAAGAAGATATAAAAAAAAAAAGTTATAAAGAAGAAAATTATAGAAAAGAAAGTTATAAAAAAAGAGAAAGATATAAGATCTCTAATAAAGAAAAAATAAAATAACAATGAATAAACTATAAAGAATATATTTAATATAGTAAATAATAAGTAAAGTAGCTTTTATTAAATAGATTTAGAAAGAAAATTAATCAGTTTTCTACAGTAATAAATAGCTATAAAATAAACTTTAAATAATTATATATTTAGATATAGTTTATATATATGGTATAAATACTAGTATAACTATTATATATAATATAATAGAATGTTTACTATATACTTTAGTCAGTAATTGTTAGTAATGATTATATAACTGGCCATAATCCCCGGCAACTTACGCCAGCGGCCTACTATGTACCTTGTAATACCTAACAGAATATAGCAGGAACATGAAATTTATCTGTACCCATTCTTGCACCTCCAAGGCCTATGCGCCAACTGGCTCCGGCTTGGACTTCCACTTGGGCTTGGACCGGGCTAGATGACTTTTATCTTCTCTGTTTACTGCCAGACACCATTTCTTCCTTCCTTTCTGGTCCTTGGCTCTATCCTAGCCTTTCTCTTCTTTTTACATGTCCCTTGAGGTATCCTGATTGACCGACTCACGACTTGCTCGAATTTGTCACACCCCCATTGACTAGTGTTATTATGACTATCATAGTCGCAAGACGGCCTAGCAAGCACCACCGGTCAATATACCCAGTGATGCTATGGACCACGCTCAAGGATCCATTTAGTAATAATTGACGAACCACCAGGGATTCCTGAAATCTCCAGAAGCTAAATACACCTATGAACAGAACCTCTCCAGACACTTCCCGCAATGGGTGGTCCCTAAAATATTGCGTTCTAGTATCGAGCGTAACACAGTATATAAATCCCACTGTATCCTGCGCGATAAGGGATTGTGTACTTCCGGTCACCCTAAGGCGGAAGGAATTTTCTGCTTCTGATTCATGGATCGTCGAAAATGAAACTTTCATCTCTATATCGTTTGATTATTTCGTATGGCACTCCTCCGGTAACAGGTTCAGCTATGTCAATATAGCAATTCCGCAGGTCTAAGGAATAAACGACATCCTTTTAGTAGGAACCAAGCTGCAGTCATCTGAGAGTCGGTCAAATTTTTATATGAATGGCCCCGCCTTGAATAGAAATGGGGTTGCTTTCATGTTGTCGACAATAGTAGACGCCCATCGAGTATTATAAATGGCGACACCCGCCGCGGTTTGTGCTCTCGTTCTAGGGCTTTATTGAGAGTGTGATACATTTGCTGGACGGTCCAGTAAACCAGAGAATTGTAATGCTGATACAGCTCCTGTTGAGCATGTCCCAGAAGGGCACAAAGTCTTGGGCTGCCTCTGATTAGATGGAAGTAGCGGAACGGGGGTCACACCAAAGTTCTCATTTGGGATTGAGACTTGAATGCGGCGGAATATCAGACATCTAATAAGTCCTCGAATGTGGTACTTTGCGGATCAATAACCTACCGAATACACGAGCTTTGACAGACTTGCGACTGCATAACAATGACTGCTCTGTGTCTGTCTTCATCCTGGTGGAAGTTCTGTAGGCGTCAGTTTGGAATAGATATCTTCCTATATCTGAATGTCAACTGATGCAACATGATACTCGGGATGATCAGGTTGCTCCATTCTTTCTGAGCAATGTTGTAGATGTTCGCAGGTATTTTGCAGGATCAGTTCTGACCATGGCACAAGCAAGGCATACATACACCCATGCATCAACCTGGACTAAATCCTTCCTCACAACTTACCACGCTATCTCATCCGACGCTCTATCATGAGATACTTTCGAAAACAGGCTGGTCTATCCCAATAAACTCTGTAAATTACCAGAAGTCATTTTCTTAAAAACAACTGAGGCAGCAATCGACCAATTAGTCTCTCAAACTCGAGAATCAGCGGGCCCCCATGGGCAGCAGAGGGAGTGCCAGTCCCAAACCAACACCCATTTTTGAGAAGATGGGCGCCACAAACCCTACTATCCCGTCATACTCAGCTCGTGCCTATGTAACTGAACCGCCCACCTATAGTAAGTACTCTCGATAGTCATGGTTTTCTTCCCTGCACTCATGGATGCAGACGGCATACTCGGGAACGAGTGCCGCACCACATAATGCCGTCTTGGGACGCACCTCGCGGGAAGCCTCTGGTCCGTTTAGAGTACAAACTTGTTATTAAATTTCAGTTGCCACTTGCTAAAATAAACATCACTTTTCTGGAACTTATCATTTAATGTGGTTTCACTGCTCGTTCAACGCGCGTTCGAGTTTATACCCAAAAGGCATAAAGGCGGAGCTCGGTGTTTGCCATTGAACAATCGTGGTATCACGTATGGAAGGATCCTGATCCTGCCCCTAGCTCACGGGGAACAGGTTGCACGCATGGACGTGGTCATACTCGGCTTCTTTCTTCTTTTGAGCGTCACTTCCGTCCTTTGGTATTAGGGTAATATGCTCAATATGAGACAAATTTTGAACACAACGTTACGTTGGATTCGTCGGTCAACATAGGGATGAACCTCCAGTTGGAGAGAGCTACCAAAGCCTGTCGGCATTCATCATCTCCCTCGAATCTGGGATGGTGCTGTGAGATGCTGGGAGAAGGAAAGCAGTCACTAGGTCGGAATGCAGCTTCAGTATTATGTATAGCCTTACGTATTATCTTATTCTTCTTAACACTGGTAAGGAAAAAGAAGGCCCGGTCTGGCACAGTGCCATTGACAAACGTATGCTCATGGCATATCACGATCTCAATCGCCAGGTATGAGTGAAACGGGTCTTTTAAGTAAGATTTAGTCTCGAACTTGTGTCCTTGGTTAGTATCGTCAACCAAATCTAAACTTATACTAGAAAGACCTCGCCTCCTGAGTTGCCTATCTACCAATCCACCGTCTTCTCACAATCAAGGGAGTGATTCTGACAGCCCGCATTCTATTGCCAAGTGGGGCCAGTCTCCTTCTTTAGCCGATTTGGAAGTTGTGGATTTTTTGTATGATGGGACCTGATTTATATATATCTCTCTCAGGCGAGCCCAGAAGGCCGAGATCTCTATCTTGCAATGCTTGAGACTTCTGTAAGTATGAGTGTCCTGTTAGTATCGTTTAACCAAATCCAAACTCATACTAGAAAGACCTCCCCCCCCGTGTTTCCTATCTACCACTCCACGTCTTTCCACAATCGAGGGAGTGATTCTGATAACCCGCATTCAATCGCCCAATGTGGCCATTCTAGCTGGTCAATGAGGCTCCATGCTTCATTTGTGTATGTGGAATCAACCTCTTTCTGTACTTAGTCAATTTTATTGTCTTGAGGAGCATTGCCTCCTATAAAGACAACAAGCACAATGTATACATCACCGCTTCATATAGTCGCGTCTCGATCGCCCAGTGGTACCGATCGACGTCGCTTCGACTCAGTAGCCGACCTTGAACGCGGTGTCTCCTTCTTTAGTCGATTCGGATGAGAAGCACCGCTGCTCCAAATTTACAGTTTTAGCGATTCCCGCTTGTTTTGGTCGAAGCATATATTCCCAGACGACAGTCGGTTTGTTGTCCTTGACAATCATGTGTGCTGTTGTCCCAAGGGCCCACCCACACTGAGTCATTTTGATTAGAGTGTTGATTTCCGCGAAGTACGTACATACAACGGGCTTAATGATTAAGAACCTTCTGTCAGTTCGAAGTTCTATGGCATGCTTAAAAGCAACGGATTGGCTTGTATAGCTGTTGCCGATTCGCGGGAGGCGGGCCCGTAGGGAAATAAAGATTGTTTGTATACTTGTGGTCCTTGGTATGCGAGGATGGATACCGTAGGATCTAACCCCATATCATTCTTGAACATCGAATAATGAATAAGCCATATGTTTATGCCACTCCTTCTTATCAACATATCGCCAGCGATACATCCCTCACCACATTTCCTACCCTATACCATAGCCTCCTGGGCCTCAAGCTCGCGGGTTTCATTGGCTAAGGGCTTTCAAGTCAATCGCCATGTAGCCTAGTACCTGTGCTGTGCTATGCTATGTCCCATTTGATCTGATCATAGTCGGTCTCCTGGATGACATAGGGCCTAGGGACAGGAGTTACACGATGATTGTCTTACTCGGTTTTGTGTATTCACAACCTGTGTCATCTAGCTTTCTCCCATTCTCTGCGAGAATATCATGGCGTCTTGTTCAGCCATCACGGGTAATTGAGACTCGCATGCGACACTCTGGAGATGTATGTTTGATACCATGCCGGAACTTTTCTTCTGGTAGCTCCAAGTCACCGGCCCTTCTCAGCGCATCATCGGTATAAGCGTTATATTGTCGCTCATTTTTAAGGTCGGCGACAAGATGAGTCTTGTTGAGGACCAATTCGAGACCGGTACTCTCCACCATGTGCGTTGATTGTTGAAGAAGGACTAGAAGTGCCGCGTTTGGCGCTGCCTCGTCTTCGGCATCGCTGAACTCCTCCACCTCTTAGTTCTGGGACTGGGCTTTGCCTGGTATTATGGGGATATTCTGGATGGATAATATGACATTGGCTAACGTCGCCGCATATGAGAGCTTCAAGATGAAAGTCCTGATATATTCGTTTAAGTGATGTCTATATAACTCGGGCTATATTCTAGATATAGTAGATAAAGGCTTTTTTTAGATCTGCAAGGCATCATATGGAGGAAGTTGAAGAAGAGAAAGAAAAAGATGTGTAGCAGTCGGAGTTTTTATAGATAAGTAGAGAGAGTTAATGAGATGATAGTGCTGGGGTACTTCACAGGATGATTCATTCCCTATATCTATCAAGATTCCCTTTGAATGGTATGCTTCAAGGAACTGTCCCCTATACTGATCGATGAGATATCCCCTGATTGAATTGCATAGATGCAATTGACCAAGGATCTGTGAATCGGTCTGCTGAACCGGAGCGACCAGAGAAATGGTGACAATGATACCCTTCACCTTACTAACTCAACTGGCGTTCTTATTCCCCAATCCCCCAGTTTTCACAACCTCAAACAAGCTATGACATTCCTCGAAAAACACCCCTCGCTATTGCCAGCAGCGCAGCAGAATCAAAAACTACATCATGCTCTTGTCCAACAGCAGGCCGTCCGATAATTGTATCGAACTCCAGAATCAGCGGGGCACCCTGGACGGAAGGAGGGTTGGCCTTCATATGACGATGATGGTGGAAACGCACCGACGAACGTGAACAGCCCCGATCTCTTGCGCTTTCGTTCTCGGTCCTTGCCGAGCATAGGGAACGTACTTTTCGATGGTGATAGTTTTTCTGGCCCGTGAAATATCCAGAAGCAGAACCAGGTTAACGTGCCCTCCCTTCCCCCCACCCCTGAGTTGCCTATCCACCAATCCACGGAGGTGCGGTAACGACTCGAATAACCCGCATTCAATGGTTCAGTGGGGCCAGTCTCCTTCTTCAGCCGATTCGGAAGTTGTGGATATCTTGTGGTTTACGTGTCTCTCTCGGGCGACCCCAGAGGGCCGAGATCTCTGTCTTGCAATTGTTGAGACTTCTGTAAGTACGAGGCGGGTAAAGTTCATAATTGTCAGGGTGGTGGTCGAAGCAGGCAATATAGAAGAAGACGACAAGATGTCCGGGCCTGGTATGCTCTCTGTTACTTCAGTAAGCAGGAGCACGGTGGAAATCTTGGATCCTTGCTATTGGGGATAGTACCTTATTTGATGAATCGATGACGCTTCTATGCTGCATGTTGGTTATCGGTGGAAGCGGAATCATTGTGATATAACTTGAAGCTTGCTTGTGCTGTATGGTATAAACTTTCGGGATTCAGCCTCCCCGGCCTGTTGCGGGATGATTCATTGCTGCAGTTGTTGCAGCTACTACCCAAAGTGGTATTGTATGATGAATACCTACCTTAAGTTGATTGTAGAGGTAGAGGAAGTGGAGGGACCGTCTATATACTAGTGTACTAGAGATGTCTTAAGTCTAACCATACAGAATAGGAAGGAACACGTGATCATGTGACTGCACTGCAATGAATTGAAAGACTGTAACATCTATTCACTTATCCTAGACGATTCACTTAGATACATACCACTACCACTACAATAATATGGATCCCAAACTAAAGATGAAACCCCCCCCCATCGATCTTTGTAGTTATGGATTTCTTGCAAGATAAATATGGGAAAGCGTTGGGCTATCTGAGAACTGGGATGTACATCCTTATGAATGAGAATGGCCCGAAAGCGAGGAAAGCAATATTCAGTTATCTTATCACCTCCCAAACAACTTAAGGTATCCCCATAAAAACAAGACGACCCATCTGAACCAATCGCGCATTGTCGAAAATGACGTTCGTTTCAGGGGCAACAGCCGGACGACCGACCAAACGATCGAAGTCCAGCACTAATGGGCCGCCTTGGACAGAAGGGGGAGTTGTCCTCATGTCTATCACAGTAATGGTCACGAGTCGCTTCACATAGACGCCGGCGGTTTGGGCTCGAGTGCTGGGTCCTTGTCTGATCTGCGGGAAGTACTTCTCTATCGTAATTTTCTTCGCCGCGCGGTCAACTCTAACTAGCAAGGCCAAGAGGACTTGTCCACCGGAGTTTCCGATCCACCAATTCATGTCTTGACGCAGCCGACGGAGTGATTCAGACAGGCCAGCTTCAATGATCCAGTGGGGCCAGTCACTATCTTCGTTAGGTCTCAAAGTGCTATTTCTAGACGAGAAGTCGCCTTGTTTCTGGGAGCGCGAGGCCGCAGTGTGTGTGGCGGAACCTGTGGGCAGTTGCTGATCCCAGTCGATCCCCATGTTATGCAAGATGGTCAATGTCTCAATTGAAATTAACTGATGCGCCTTTTCGTGTGGCGCCAGCGGGACTTTGACGATCATAGTCTGAATATCCGGATAGTAGGTAAGTCGGACAAGTTTACACAACCTATTACGGTTGTTCTCCAGGTAAAGAAATGAGCTTGGCGATATGTGCTTGAAAGAAAGAAATTGGTCTGCGTCCCGCTGTCTCAGCCGGTCCCAAACGGCCATGATGGCCTAATTGAGATCATTGATTCCTCGATAGGTTCGGGGGGGTAATGATTCCGTCAACGCAAGTGAAGCGGAGTCGGGAAGATTGTACGTCAAGGACATGCTCGTCGATGGAGCTGGCATTATTTCTGTCACTTCTGTCAACGGAGTTGACTCTGTCTCCTCTCGGTCTGTCATAGAGCGGGACAGCATCTTAAGTATGATTAGTTAGCGAGTTTGCCAGTGCCATAAGCATACTCTAAGCTTTCGGGACTTACCTTGGCGGCCGGTACTAGTAGATGACGAAATAGCAAGTGAGGTATGCTCGGACAACGCTTGTACTCGATAACGTCGAACGTGATCGCCAGGCAGGACGAGGCAACAGGAAAGCTGTTAGACAACACCGCGGGAGGCGTCGCGGCAGACGTAGTGGAAGAGAAAGGACAAGAAAAAGACGCGTAGCAGACGATAACTGCAGCGGGCACGCCGCGCCTTCCTTATTCTTTCTACATAGACCACAACAATACTCCACATCTAGATCAACATCAATCAACCCTCCTAAAGATGGAACCCCCCCATCTCATTAACCTCACAAAATCTCCACAACCCAGCCTGCACCGCCGCCTCCCTCACCCCACTCCATTCCTCGTCCCTAACAGCCCGATTAATCTCCTTATACCTGACCTCTCCCTGCCCATCCTCCTGTCCACCCCTTCCCCTCTTCCTCCTCCCCACATACGCATCAGGCCTATACTGCTCCATAACATGAACATACAAATCCCTGGAGACATTCTCCGCCAACCATCTTACAATCTCCCTCCCCTCATCCTCCAACCCCGGCATCACCAAGTGTCTCAACAACACCCCTTTCTTCGCAATCCCATCAGAGGTGAAACTCAAATCCCCTACCTGCCGATGCATCTCCTTGATACTCTCTTTCGCGGTCTCGACATACTCCTCCGCTTTAAGTAATCGCTTCGCGGTACTTCCCTTCCAGACTTTGAAGTCGGGGAGGTAGATATCCACTAATCCATCTAGGAGATGTAGTGAGTCGAGGGAGTCGAAGCTGGATGTGTTGTACACGATGGGGATCTTTAATCCCATGTCTCTTGCATCGAGGATCGAGAGAACGACTTGCGGGACGACGTGTTCGGGCGTCACTAGGTTGATGTTGTGTACGTGTCCGACTGTTTGGAGCTTCATGTACCACTCTGCTAGCTCGGTGGGCGTGAGATCGTGTCCGGCTTTTTTGTGTGCTATGTCCTATACATTTCCATTATCATCATCAACACCACACACCCTACCCACAAATCTCAAGTTATATCAAGGGGAAGGGGGAAGCCTACATGATTCTGACAAAACACACACCGCATGTTACAGCCGGAGAAAAACACACTCCCCGAGCCATGAAACCCCTGGATGCAGGGTTCTTCGCCGCGATGCGGGGCGATGGTATTCACTTTTGCGGTTTCGGCGCCGATCAGACACATCCCTGTCTCGTGGAAGCGGTTTACGCCGCATCGGCGCGGACAGAGGTTGCAGTTCTGCAGGTGGGCGTAGGCCAGGGAACGCTTTTTGGAGGCATCGATGGAGGAGAGGAGTTGGTAGCGGGGGATGTAGTCGTCGAGGAGGTAGGCCGGGGGGATGCCGAGGCGGCGTTTTGGGGTATATCTATATGTACATTTGGGCGGGGCTCGGAGGGAAGGATAGGGGTGAAGGGTGCGGAGGGAGCGTGTTATTGAGGTCATTTTTAGGGGGATTACTGTATTATTGTCATTGCGGTGGTTGAGGTGATTGTTTGTATGAAGGTTTTGGTGTTTGAATGTTAGTAGGCTCCGATGCATGCTTATCGGCAGCTTATCTCAGCCATGGCGTCATACCTCGGCTGTTGCACAACAAATCA
Source organism: Aspergillus costaricaensis CBS 115574 (assembly GCF_003184835.1). Lineage (NCBI taxonomy): Eukaryota > Fungi > Ascomycota > Eurotiomycetes > Eurotiales > Aspergillaceae > Aspergillus > Aspergillus costaricensis. Next base: position 53,514 of record NW_020291844.1, read on the forward strand.
TTGGAAAGCAATTAGATTGACCAGGTCTCAAAGTATGAGTATCAGTATCATTTCAAAATCAGCATCACGCATAGTGTACATGCCACAAATATCCACATATATCACCAAGTATATTTACGAATCCATATCAACACGAAGTAAGCATATCTTCCATTCGCCATGCCATCCCCTTGACAATGAAGCCAGCATAAGCCCGGAGTAGACAGCGAATCCAATAGTATCAGGTAGAATGTAAGCCATTGACCGGTCAATGCACGCCATAAATCACATCTCGTCGTCAGCTGTATCACCGCGAAACTACAGTGCTAGCCCACTGCCGTCGCCGCTCCAGCGGTATAGCGCAAGCACTTCGCGTCGGCGCTGCTGCTGCTCCCCAAAGTCCTCCGGGATGCGTCCTCGAACCTGCGCCAGCGCCGATCGCATGACCTTGCGGAATGTACGCTACATAGCGTTAGTTATCAATATTAATAAGGGAATAAACAAAAGGCCTACCTGGTACTCTGTGTTCAAGGTTACGACGCACGCCTCATGCGCCCGCACGATCGTCTCGCATGCCCGCACAACACTTGGACTGGCATCGCCTTGCAGCTTGTCCGCCGCCAGTAACAGCAAGAAGCTGCCTTGTAGCAGGTAAATCCCGAAGAAGAACGGCATGAAGCTGAGATCTGGATCATGTTCCAAAATTTCTGCTGCTGCTTCCGCCGCACCGACCGCGTGGCTCATGGCCGACACAAACGACTCCGAGGAGATCCACAGATCATGGTCTTCCAACAAGTTGACTGGGTCCCACTTGCCCGCGAGCAGAATATGCAGGACATGCATGATATGCGTCCCGTAGGCGACGACCATCCTCGTGTGCATGATGGACCCGCTCACCCGTGATCCCACGGTGCTACTGGAACGGCCTGAAGGACTCGTGTGGTCCAAATGGGCACCTTCCACGGCAGGTTCATTATCCGCAGTTCCCAGAGTCAGGTTGCTGGTGTAGCGAGCCTCGAACTCTTTCAAGCTGCGCCCGTATGTGTCCAGCTGCCGCGTAACGTCCTGGACCTGACGCTCCCATTCCGGACTATTGCGAAACGCCAGGCCAAAGCGCGGATGGTTCTCGGCGTGGTGCAGATCGACGATCCCTCCAAGAATCGTCATCAGCGGCAGGAAGTATCCATACATGCTGTGACCCGTGCACTCGACGGGTGGTCCGACCTGGCGGTAGGCAGCCGCCGCAAAGTCGCCGACCTGCCACAGATCATCGTTCATCGGCTGCAACAGCCTGCCACATTCCTTGTCCAGCAGCGTGAGGGGGCGATTGTAACACAGCGCCAGGTGCCGATCTGTCGCATATAAGAGCCACCACAGGCGCCGGCGCTCTTCCCGCTCCTCTTCGGTGACATTGATGCCGGAGCTTCCCGGTCCATGGCCTAGCGATGTAATAAGAGTTGGAGGATGCCGCCTATCTGCCTCACCATCCCCATCTTGCTCTCCATCTTGTCGTGCGTGAGAGACATTGGGTGGCAGCTCACGGCCTAGCTTCAGCTCGCGCGCTAGAGACCACGCCGCAGTCCACCAGCGCATGCTGGCCGCCTTGTACTCGCTGGCGGACACCACCGTCGCAAGATGCACATAGGTCGCCACATCATCCACGGCCCCGGTGGCGCTACTTTGCGCGCCCAGCTGATCCATGGAAACTCCGAATCCGCCCAGAGCGACGCCATTAATAACCATGTTCGCCGCATAGTTGGGGGACGCTTCGCCGGTAGCAGGGCCATGGACCAACGGTCGGAGCAAACCGATCGTCAATTCCAGCAGTTTCTGGCATACACGGCCCCGAGCCGAGGGCGGCGATGTCAAGAAAGGGGCTTCACTGGTCTGCGCGGCTACCCAGAGCATACTCGCCAGGAGACCGGAACTGCATAGTCGGGGTTTCGTCGGGTGGAGGAAGGACTGTTTGCGGAAGATGTAGCCCACCACGTATGGGGACGACGGAGACAGATGGGAAGGGGAGGAACTATGGAAGTAAACATCCAAAAGGTCACACGCTAGTGACTGCGGGATAATCGAGGCAATATGTGGCAGAACCGGCTGCAAAACAGGGTATCGTAAAGTGCTGGAAAACGGATGCAGGCTGAAAGAAGGAAAGTTGGCAGGAGATGGCGAAGGAAGAGGGAGCCATCCAGGCGATTGCCCTGGAGGCGAGAGACCGAGGAACGGTGCGGTTGGGTTTTCCGCTGAGCTTCCCAAGCGAAACTGGTTAGCTGGTGAGCCCGGTTCCTGCGGATTGACTAAAGCGAATGCGCTCGTGTTGTACCCGGAACTCAGGCCTTGAGGTGGTAAGACGGACGGGGGTAACGATCGAAGGTCGGACATGGACATGGCCGGGCGACCGGAATCATTCAGCGTATTAAAATGGCTTAAATGCATCGCATCGATGGTCGTTCCTAGCGATGGCTGCGACTGCGAAGGCGCCGTCTGGGAGTCATGCAGACCGGATATACCTGCATTGTTCGCATGCTGCATATGCGAGGGCTGCGAGCTGATATGGTGGCTCTCAAAGGTCGAGTCGTATCGGCCGTTGACGTCTTGCGCTGGCCGGCTGTCTTCAGACGTCCGCTCGGCCATCAGCGACGCGTTGGCCTGCCCTGAATGACCATTTGACCCATGGGTGGCCGCCGCTGCTGCCGCTGCCAGGTCCTTCTTCGACGCTTTTCCACGCTTCTTGCGTTCTCGCGCATACTCGCAGGTCAGTCCAAATTCTGCAGCACGTCAGTCAAGCGTCCAGCCTGTCGCCGGCATCGGAGAAAAGAGCGGAAGCCTACCAATGCAATGAGCGCACGGATGCTGCCCGTCGCATTTCGTTCGGAGTTGGTTACACTGGTCACACGCACGGCTGATTCGGCGGCGGACTGGAGCCGACGAGGAGTTTTTGCGAATGGCAGAGCGAGCCTCCACGAGGGGATCTCTTTGCAGAGTGTTCTTGAAACCGGAACCAGCGCTCTGGTTTCTCTCGTCGTCGAAAAGTGGTTGATCTTTCGCATGCGACAGGGAATTTCGCAAGGAAGTGGAGGTCGCGCCGTCGCCGGCACCAGTTCCCGCAGCGTCTCGCGACAGCTGCAATTGTTCCAGGACGTACTGCGAGCCCTCGGCAAGCGTATCCAACCCGACAGTCTGAGACGGCGCCATCCCCGTCGACTGCGATCCGGAAGAGAAAGGAGAGAATGGACTGTGGAATTGAGGAATCGAGGGGGTTGACATCCTCACCGGGCGGAACAGTCAACCCAGCGGGTCATGAAGACCCCGGGTCGTCGGGGTATGAGGTAGTCAGACCGCTAGCGAATGGAAGGGCCGTAAGGCCCCAAGCGTGGAAAGGGCACTACGCTAGCGGGAGAGGAAATTAAGGCGGCACTTGGAGCGACGGACCCTGGACGAGAGGCAGACGATTCACGACCAGGAGGGCAGAGGCAGGAGGGAAAGTCGAGGAAGCAGAGAAGCGGTCGCAAGGAAAGTAAGAAGCGATCAACTCCACGGCATTGCCGATTTCAGTCTGCGGGGCAACTAAAAGACGGACTAAAAAACAGGGACCTAGAAGGCAGCAGCAGAAGAGGAGATAGTCAGCCGGAGAAGCGACCAGGCCGAGCAGAAACTAAGGAAAGACAGGCTAGTCACTAACCAGTTGGGGGGAAGTGGTTTGGTTTTAGTTCGGTGGGCAGGTCCGGGGAAGGTGAAGAACCCACGAGAAAGACCTGACCCGGATCTCTTCTTCTTCTTCTTCTTCTTCTTCTCTCACCACGGTCGGGTCAGACCATCAAACAGTGAACACGGATGGCAGTTAATAGCAGACCCTCACGCATTGCTGTTGATGAATAGCAGACGAGGGGAGAAGGAGGGGGAGGGGGGGAAATGAGCACAGCCTAACGAGGCAAAAGGAATAATAAAAAGAAGGATGGATGGGGATGCAGAATTGCAGGGGAAAAAGGCGGGGAAGCAGCAGACGGAGGACCACCAAGTCGGGGCTCTCTCCGGATCGTCAGGTCAATGCCATCGTTGCCCATCATGCAATCCCACGCGGACTGACCTGACACGGTGGACGGTTCTCCTACATGCATTTATGAGCCATGCTGTCCTTGGGCCAATGACAAAGCTGATCGGATAGATGGAGAGGAGGGGGTAAGAGAGAGAGAGAGAAAGCAGGCAAGCAACCGGCAGTCGTTGGCTCTCCGCACTCCTCAATCAACCCGACTAAAAAACTCTCTCCAGACTTTCGGCCCATGCAGGGTTCGCTCCCAATGAAGGCAATTACTTAATTCTACGCCCTGCACGTCAGCTTATCTCCGACCCTCGTGCGGGTCACGTCCAATGGGAGGTTTTACGTTGCTCACAAGGTCATTCACTTTCACTTCTGTGCATTAGTATACTTCATATATACAATGTGGTCAATAAATTCCATCCCGACTATATACACCAGTTCCCATTTTTTATGCCAACACAATGATATCAAACAACCTGAAAACAACACTGTACACGTTCATTCATGCATCCCAATCCCATGCAGTATAACCATGCTAGAAACAACCAGAATCAGGTATTAAAAAAAAGAAGTGAGGGAGATCCCAACCGGGTGAACGTATTGTAGAACCCCCGAAAAATGTGAGATCACCAGAAGGTCAATAAAATGTACAAGAGGCGACGACATCCGGAGAAGGATCAGGTCAGGACACGGTCCTACCGAGACCAAGCTCCATGCCAGAGCACCATAAGCAGAGACAGCCGTGGCCCGCGCGAACTGACCCCGGCCTAGGCAAATGCGCCCGAGCGTTCCAGGGCGTTCCCGCCTTAACAGAAGAAGTACTTGCTGTCGCGGATCCGCGTCACGTCCCATGTACCCTTGGTCGGGACGGCACGGAACCGCAACGGTAGCCAAACATGCACATACGATTTTTTGGCCTGCTTGCGCTTGCTCGGTGCCGACTCTTCCGTAGGCAGCTCCTCGTGGGGATCCGCCTTCGCTCCGAGGACATTGTCGAAGCCCTGGAACAGGGTCTCGATGGCCGGATCGGTAGGGTCAGCCTCCATACCGGAGATCTTGCGCTCCGCAGCGGCCAGGTCTTCCGGCACGTGGCCGACCGCTGTCTCTCCCAGAGAACTGGCGATCGCCAGATCCTCGTCGCTTCCGAATTGCTCGAAAATGCTGGCCGGGGTCACCATGGCACATCCCTGAGCCTGGAGCTCCGGGTCCTCCGCCTGCAAGAGCTTCTGTCGCTTGTGTTCCTCCAGCAGCTCCTGAACCTTGAGGGCCTTCTGAGAAGCCTTCGATCCCTTCCGCAGGGCCTTAATCTTCTGTCCCAGGACACTGCTGGCGTCCACCTTGGCAAGGAAGAGATTCTTGCTGTACCGGACCTCGAACTCTGCAGCCAACCTCTTGACCACATCGTCCGAGTGCATACGCACGAACGCCTCACGAAGCAGCTGGTTCATCGAGTCGATGTCACAGGCGTGAGTCCAGAAAGAATCGTGAACGGCGGAGAACTGGAGCCCGGCGCGGTGGCATGCGATCGCAGACAGCATCATGTGGGTGGCATCGAGAGAGTGGATGAAGTTGGGGGGGAAGGCTTGCAGCTGCTTACGCTTAGAGACCACATCGCCCGAGCTGCCATCAACAATGCTCAAATCCTGGAGTGTAGTGTAGATACGGCGAGCCTTGCGAACCCGGTAGGGCTGGACAACAGGCAAGCCAAGGGGAGTAGTCCAAATCACGGTAGACCGGAACTTCTTCGTAGGATCCTCCATCTGCTTCGCTTCCTCGGGGTTCATAGCCTCCTTGGCAATTTGCTCAATCTGTTCCGGAGACAGCGACTGCGTGATACGACTGGCGCAGTCACCCAGCCAGTACTGGATATCGTGGGCACCGTTGAACATGGTGCCCAACGCCTCGAAGACCTTCCGTGCAATGTAGATGGCTCCCTGGTGTTTCTGATCCTGGGAGAGTTCAGGGTAGTGATCGATAAGTTGCTTGCGAACCTGCTTCATGGCTCCCATGAAGGTCACACCGTATACGTTAGTCATGACGGTTTGCTTCACCACCTTTCTGGTAATCTTGCCGTCCAAGTATTTGGCCACGCTGTGGCCCTGCGCAGCTTCCCGAGCAACGGCTTCCTTAACGAATTCGGCGACACCAGTATACACATCGGACGGGCGATCAGACGGTTCAAGGTTGACTTGCTGAGCGCCGATCTTGTCACCACCCAGTGCTGCATAGTGCTGCAATCCGTTACACGAACCATCCTGGTGGACGGGCAGGCGAGATGCGAATTGAGTGGGATCCGGGTGCTGGAGCGCGTTCCTCAACTCACAGCAGGCAGCCAAACATTGCCACGGATCATCGGCTTTCAGCCACCAACGCCTGCCATGAAGACCGTTGTTGGCAGAGTCAAGCACATCGTCCAAATGATCCATGGTGAACTTCTCACGTTCAGAGAGACTTGCCTTGTCGAATCCAGACAGGTTAGCAATCTGAACCTTCAGCCACCTCAGTCCACTCTCTCCAAGCGGCTTGGCTTGGCTGAAGAGCAGCAGACCTCTCGCATTGTCTGCACCCATCTGGTTGAGATAAGGCGGGAGAGGATAGGCACGTCCACGGAAGTCCAAGTTGTGAGGCAGATAGAAGGTCTCATTCCTGTACGCGCGGGCCACCTCCATCTGGAAGTTCTGGAAACAACGCTGGGAGTGGAAACCGGCTCTGCGGTTTTCAATCTCACGCATATCATTGTCCCATTTCTTTTCGGCTTCGTAGCCCTCCTCCGGGGATGGTTTAGGAGGATGAGGCAATTCGGGCTCCAGCGGGGCGAGATCGGCGACGGGTTCTCCAGAGTTCCAAGCTTCAAGCATAACCTTGAAAACATCTTCGTTGATGACCCACCCGGTGTTACCGAGAATATCCAGTCCCTGGCGGATTTGCTCAAGTCCATTGTTCTCCAGTGCTGCCTTGACATAAGCGGGCTGCAATGTCTCACCGGGAGTCGTACGAATCAAGTTGCTCTTGTAAACGTGGTATCCACCATCGGATACACCCTTCCACGGCCTAGGCTTGCTCAACATGGGCAAATGACGGCCCAAGAGATCAGACGTAGGCTCTTTGGTGACGATCTTGACGATTTCAGGGTGCAAATGGATGAAACCAGCACGTCTACCCCAGTTGATTTGATAAGCATGCTGGAAGGCAGGCTGCATAGAAATCTCAGACTTCTTCGTTTCGGGGTTGTCGATTTTCACAGGGGCCTTGGCGACTTCGAAGAGGAAACTCATCAAGGCAGCTCCAACCTTGGCCTTCACACGAGCTGACCAAGCAACAGCAGGGTCATCCTGCTCCAGGTTTCGGACAATGGTGTGCCACTTTGCCCGACCATCCTTTTGTTTGCGAAGGGAGAGGGTTTGCTTAACCGCCTTGAGTCGTGCGGCATCAGCTGCAGATTCTTTCTTGAGGGTGAGCTCAGCGAGGAATTCATCATGAAGTTCGGAGCCGATTCCAGTAGCGATCGAAGCGAGCTTCAGTCCTGAATCCATGCCTCCCCGTCCAAAAGAAGACAAAACGCTCAGGATGGTGAGCGCGGCCAGCTTGTCCGAGTCAACACAACGCAAGAAGACGCCGTATTCGCAACGCTCCGTATCCTCCAACGTCCGAGGGGGCTTGGCCTCCGATTGTTCCACAAGCTTCAGCTCCGCCTCGATTCTGGACACAAGATCGGTGTGCCATTGGTTGATGATACTGCCCAGACGCTTCTCGCTTCCAGTAGTGTTAAGGCCGGCCTTCTGTCGATCAATGGTCTCTTGCCTCCAGCGGTTGAGGGCCGCCTGGATAGAATTGGCTTCCAGCTGTTTTTGTCTGGACAGGTTGTACATTTCTCGAGCCTCCGCATCTGTGTACTCGCCTTCCGCGGGAGCGGACACCTTCGAAGGACCGTTAAAAAGCGAAAGCGATTCCCTCAAAGAAGAGAGACCGAGACCCTTCTGTTCGACGGCTTTGACTTCCGGCAGATCGGCTGCATCCGCGAGGGGATCTTCGGTAACAGCGTTGCTATCCAAGCTGCCCATTGAGACGCGCTGGATATCGGAGGAACAGATCTATTCGACGTTGCTATCAGCAAAGATGATCAAATGTAAATAGTAGACTCAAACTCACCTCTGATAGCTCACCAACTTCCAGTTCAGAGAGAACAGGAGCAGCCAGAACTTCCTCTTCGAGAGATGCATTCTTCGCGAATTCCCAGTATCTGCGCACTGCTCGATCACGCTTGGTACCGTGGAACATCCGCAGGGCCATCCGAATCATCACTGCATAGGTCGTCGCGTCAGGAACCACGCCAGAGGCCGGCAGATCAACCTCGAAGAACTTCTGCATGGGCAAGACAAGGTTGTGCTGCCTCGTCAAGATCATCTGCGAGACCATGCCCTCGAGGTAGCGGTTGTGAAGGGCCAGGTACTTAGGGGAAGCTGGGGGGTAGCATCCTCTAAGCCGGGAAAGAAGAATAGCAGCACGATCGTAGCGGTGAAGTCTCAGTGAAAGGTCGAAGTTTGCCAGCATTTCTTCTTCATCACCACCAAGACCCTTCACTCTCCGCAACACCTTCGGTTTCGTTTGTAGTGCATCATCCACGATGACCAAAGAGGAGGGATCGAATTCATGGGCGAGGGGAGAAAAAAACGAGGACAGGTGGTGATCGAAGTACTGCTCGGGGTTATACGCAGGCGATTCGAAAGATCCATACGACCCTTGGTCAATGGCAGACTGGTCGGCGGCAGTGGCGAGGCTTCGACTCGACTGGAAGGATGGCCGGCGAGGACGTTCCTGGGGAGCATTTGCAACTGTGTTTGTGAGAGCGGAGGGCCGACTCGATTGGGAATGAAGTCTCAGTGTTGCAGGCGAAGGCAACACCGAGCGCCCCTTTGCAAGGCGCAGACGAGTGAAGGCATTTTTCTGAAGAGCAACACGGGACAACATGATACACGAACACCGCTAGACGCGATGATGGACAATTAGAGGTATATCGCTGATTATTTGCAATTATAAAGAAGGGAGATGATTAGATGCAGAACACAACAGGGCGTCTAAAAAACTATAGTAGAGAAAAGGAAATTGGAAATAGATGCAGGATGGATGCAAATGACCCAGATAAAAACCTATCAGATGGTGAACATCTATCCAATCTGACAAGCCGTCCTGCAGCCCTTCAACGACCGAGGAAGGGAACAAAAGAGGGAAAGGAAAGGGAGGATGGGGAGGAGGAGAGAGAAGAGAAAAAGGCGTGAAGGCGAGAACTGCGAAACGGATCTCCAGTCGAGACGGAGACTTCGGCGGACGGAAGTGAAAATTGGTCCACCGCCCCGATTGGGCGATAAGACACGTGAGTGGCACGTGATGTTCTGGAAGATCGTCTGTGTTTTCCCACGCGCTCATTGGCTGGAGGCTTCGTCTGTGTTTTCTTCCATTGATTTCGTCCAGCAGCGATGATCTCAATGGCAAATGGAACAGGCCCACTAAAGCAATGCGTAGAAACTGAGCTGTTCAGGAGCTGCATGCTTCACCATATTCTCCATCGCCAGAGAAAATATGGTTGTCCGACTCCCTTAAAGTCTATTCTCCACCATGCAAACTTAGCCGTGAGGTACTGCCTACAGCTTGTCTACTATGTATACGCCTTTCAATGAGAGCCAGCTTATGTGCAAGTCATTCAGCATTCGTAATTTTGCATATCATATTACCCCCAGCCAATGCAGCTAATCACCCTTCCGTTATCCCCTCAGCAGACTGCTGTTCCTCCCGCTGCTTCATGCGGTTTTGTTTCATAGCCCAGCCCGTCATCTCCGGTCGCGCAGGATCAATCCGCGGCGCACTCATCGTATCCAGATAACTTTCACTATCGATCGCCGACTGCAGCTGCGGCAGACTATCCACGTCCTGGTGCATCATGTAGTTCTCGTACAATTGCCACGACTCCTCAGTCTGCCAGACAAAACACACCCACATTAGCAAGCATTCCCTTAAACCCAAGGAATCAACATCAACCAGTATAACACTCACCTCAGCATCCACCCACTCATAATCCTTCCACTTCTCATCCTGCATCTTCTTCAAAAGATCCAGATTGCCCGCAACCTGCGCCGCCTCACCATCCTCCGCGGCCTTGATCTTAACATCAATAGCCCTAGCCTCGCTCTCACCGGGACGATCCTCCTCGCCCTCCTTCCTCGCCTTCCCCTTACCCTTCGTAGGCATCTCATCCAAAGCATCAAGGTGATGAAGCTGCGGATGTAACTGCACAACAGCCGAAACAGGCGAAAGATGCAACTTGTCTATCCCAAAAAAAACCCCATTAGCCCATACCTCCCCAACTGAAAAAAAAAAAAAGGGATCAACTTACCCCCCCTAAAAGCCGCCAACATATAAACCGGATCGCCATCCTCAGGACTCTTAATCCTCCCACCCAGCGTCTGCACCCTCATCAACGACGCCGTCTCATTCTTCGCATCCGCCGCATCCTCCATCTTCACCTTCGCCGACGCACCACCACCACCAGCACCCCCAGAACTAAACCCACCCGCCATACCAAACGCGCCGCCTTCGCGCGCACTCTTGCTCTTCTTCAATGCATCGCCGTAGCGCAATCCCTTGCTGACATCGTAATTCACGCGTGTATTAATGGGCACGTCGACTTCCACCAGCCCCGTCTTGGGCTTCAGGCGGAAGGAAGTGGGTTTTTGGCCGTGGCGGTCGTCGTAGGCGGAGCCCGTGGGTCGGTCGAGGTATTGTAGGACGTAGCGCGAGATTTCTGAGTCAGTGAGGCAGATGTCGTAGGAGGCGATGACGGGGTCGTCGGTGGGGTCCATGGTGGGTAGGTAGGTTGGGTGGGTGGGCGTTGTTGGGGTGGGTGATTATAAGGACGTGGTCATGGATTGAGGGGTCGTGGGAGACTGATTAGAGGGATTTGGGGGTATAATAAGTGGGAGGAGAGCTTGCAATGGCTGCGTGCTTTGCGGGGTGTTCGGGTTTTTTGTGCAACTTTTTCTTTGCTTTATCGGAGGCGGAGGAGGTTTGATAAGCTGCCCGCTTGCAGAATCTATGTGTTTCACACCGCCTTCTTGTTTGAGGGGTAGATCTATAAGGGAAGAAGCAGACTACAATCGTGTCTAAGAGTAAAGGATCTAGTAGTTTACTGATTGCCAGCTAGTGGCTGTTTCAAGAGTAACAATCGGAAAGTGTACATTTTACAATCACAGCTATGAATGCAGATGCGACAATAATTTGGTCATCAACAGTATGTACAGAACAGCTGTATCGTCGTAAAACTCATAAAACTTCTTGATGTATAACAGTATCACATGAATGCCGACTATCCAGAGGCATTATTTTTGGGATATCTCCATCGTCTACTCCTCATCCTCGTCATCTTCAGCAACCTGTATAATCTGTCAGTAATGCGTCAAATGTAATTGTTTAAAAAGGGTCAACATACTCCTTCGTGGAAGTTCTGTCCGTCGGTGGTCGCCTTGATGACACCAGCACGGATACACCAATCTCCGAATCTCTCGGGAGTCTCGCCATCAGTGTTACGCTCCTGGGAGTAACGCTTGAGAAGACCCTTCATGATATCGAGGATCTCATCCTCCTTGATCGAAGAGCGGTAGAGCTTGTTCAGACGCTGGCCGTGGTAGCCACCACCGAGGTACATGTTGTACGCACCGTAGGCCTTACCAACGAAAGCAACTTCAGCAAGCCAGGGTCTGGCACAGCCGTTGGGGCAACCAGTCATACGCATGACAATGCTGTCGCTGGCCAAACCGACCTCCTCAAGAGTGGACTCCAGCTTGCCGATAAGGACCGGGAGGTAACGCTCGGACTCAGCCATGGCAAGACCACAGGTGGGGAAGGCAACACAAGCAGACGAAGAGAGACGCAAACCGCTGAAGGAGGTGTTGTCGAGCTTGTACTGAGCCATCAGCTCCTTGATGGCAGGAAGGTCTGCATCCTCAATGTTGGACAGGATCAAGTGCTGGTTACCGGTGAGACGGAACTCGCCCTTGTCGAGCTTGGCAAGCTCACGCAGACCAGTGCGCATCTTGAAGTCAGCGGTGTCCTCAATACGTCCGTTCTCGATGAAGAACGTGAAGTGGTTGAGACCCTTCTCGTCCTTCAGCCAGCCGAAGGTATCAACGTTCGAAACGAACTTGAAGGGACGGGGCTCGGCAAAGCGCAGGCCCTCGGGAAGAAGAGCCTCGACCTTCTCCTTGTAGGCATCCACGCCCATGTCGTCGATGGTGTACTTTAGACGAGCGTGCTTGCGGTTCTTGCGGTCACCGTGGTCACGCTGGACGAGCATGATCTTCTCACAGACAATGTGAGCCTGGTCAGCAGGGACGTAACCGAACATGCGTCCCGTCTGGGGGTAGGTCTTCTTGTTGTTGTGAGTAGCACCCATACCACCACCGGCAGTGATGTTGAAACCTTCCAGGTGTCCATCGGCGCCCTTGATGGCGATCAGACCAATATCGTGTGCGTAGACATCGGTATCGTTGTGGGGAGGGATGGCAATGGTGATCTTGAATTTACGGGGAAGGTAAGTGGGACCGTAAAGCGGCTCATGGTCAACAACAGCGTCGCCCGCAACCTGGACCTTCTTGTCGTCCTCATCCTTCAACCAGATCTCATGATACGCAGTAGTCGCGGGAAGCAAGTGATCACTGATCTTCTGGGCGACGGCGTGCGTCTCGCGGTGGAAGTAAGAAAGCTCAGGGAGGGAACTGCACATGACGTTACGGTTGACATCACCGCAAGCAGCAATGGTGGTCATCAGCGACTTGTTGATAGCGCGCATTGCGCCGCGGAGCTTGCGCTTGATAACACCGTGGAACTGGAAGGTCTGTCTGGTAGTCAACTTCATGGTCTCGTTACCATGAGAGCTACTGATGGCATCCATCTGTAGCCACTGGAGGGGAGTGGCCACACCACCGGGCAGTCGACAACGGATCATGAAGCTGTAAGCAGGCTCAAGACCCTGGGCCTTGCGCTCGTCACGGACATCACGGTCATCCTGCATGTAAGTACCGTGGAACTTGGTGAGCTGCTGGTCACTGGCGGAGATAGCACCAGTAGTTTCATCCAGCAGTCCCTCGGCGATGGTACCACGCAGGTAGTTGGACTGGATCTTGATATCCTCGTTGGTCAACGGCGCAGGCTCCTCCGGCAGACCCTCGACCTTGTCAACACCTAGAGCCTGCCAGAGGCGAGGCTCCCACTCGGAGTAGCCAGTCTGGAAGGCATCGGGATCTTGGTCATCACCGAGACCAATGTCGGTCAGCTTGCGTCCACCAAGGAAGGCAATACGAGCATCAAGGTCCTTAGCGGGCTTGTTGTAGTAGATTCTGTCTTCCTTGCGCGGCCAGTAGTGGCTGTCACCAAGACCGAAAACGGAGTAGTTGATGGAAGACAGATCCAAGTCACCGGTGTTCTTCACAAACTCCCACAGGCCACGGCCATTCTGGGGGAATTCACCCTGACCGGCAGTACTGGAGATGAAGACCACGTTTTCTTCAGTGGCGAGGTCATCAAGGGGATAGTCATCCATGGCCATGACCATGGTCTTCAAGCCTCTGGCACGACCGCGGTTGCCGAGGCGCTTCGCCAGAGTCGCGGCATTGCCGTTGTCGGAGGCGAAGAGAATGGTCAGAGGAGCACCGAAGAGACCCTCAAGGAGCTTCTCATAAGAGTCCTTAGCCTGGCGCTTCTGAAGAGAGCGGACCTCAGTTCCGTACGACTCAGAAAGCACAGCTGAGTACTTGGGGTGACGGTTCATGAGCTGGGTAAGCTGGTTGTCCCTGCGAAGGAACTCTTCAAGCTCGCGCCTGATCCGGTCCGAGTCCAGAGAGAACTTAGGTTCATCGTTCTCATCGTTTCCGGGGTTCCAGCGGTACAGCGGCCAGTAACCAAGGTCAATAGCCTTCTTGGTCTCCTGGAGTACAGTCAAGGCAGAGTCATTCTCCTGGTTGTAGGGGAGGTAGGCAACAACAACGGAGGGACCCTTGAACTGCTCGGCCTCGGCCATAGCTTGAAGAACCTGGGTGTACGAGCCGTAGACGGCGACGGAAGCAACATAGGCGTTGCCAAAGTTCATGGCATAAAGACCAATGTCCTTCTTTCTGCGAGTGGGGTCCGCGGCGGTGCGTTCGGAGTAGGGCTGCGAATCAATGACGAGCATGTTGACGTTGGCTCCGGAGGCAAGGACGTGATGAACACCGGAGTTGCCGAGATCATAAGCCCAGGCGTCAGAGCCGATGAGCCACAGGGACTCATCGTAGAAGAGCTTCTTGGACTGCAGGAGCTGTCTGGCAAGCTGAGAACCGTCGTTGGAGAGGCGGGCAATGACATCGGGTGCCAGCTTGTTGGCCTTGGAGGCATCTGCAACACTGAGGGCCCAGTTGGAGAGCCATGTCCGGGGGATATCAGTGGCGAAGCTGGTGGACTTGGAGGCCTCCTCGACTTCGCGGATAAAGCGCTGGCGGTGTTCCAGCCTGGCGGTCAGCGCACCAAATCCGTACTCAGGGCTGGCAGCAATGGTGGAGGAGATTCCGGCGTGCTTCGAGCCCAGCTGGTTGGCGATGTGCAGGCGTTCACCGAAGAGCTGGTTGAGAATCTTAAGGTAGGCGTTCTCAACGTGGGGCTGCTCGAGAGAAGTCTCAATGGACGGGACCTTGGAAGTTCCGATCTCAAGGTTCTGAATGGGGGAGGGGGAGCTCAGGTTCTGCACAATGCCACGAAGAGCCTGGACGGCAGTGGAGGGCTCAACGTATCCCAGTCTGTATCCCACAACTTTGGGAGCGGCCCGACCAGCAGCCGGGGAGAGACTGGAAAGAAGATCCATGAACGCCGGTCCCCACTTCGTAGTCTTGCGGACCTGCTCCAGCACGGCGATCTTCTCAATCGAGCTAGGAATAGATTCAACAATCTGGCCTCCAACCCAGGGGCGGTACAACCGCGCAGTGATCAAGCCAACATTTCCAAGCTCACTGGAAGCCTCCTCCTTGCCCAGAACGTCGACAAACACGCCAGTCGAGCCGAAGACGAAGATGGCCGACTTGGCATCGGAGGGACCAGTGTACTCAATCGCGCGGTAGTTGCGTCCGGTGGTCTCAGACAACACATTCCATATTTGAGAGGTCCATTCGAAAATGTCTGTAGCACTGACGGGCCGAGTGGCCGAGGCGTCGATGGTGGTGGCAGCGGAGCTAGTCGCACGGCTATCGACACTGCTGTCCCTCTGAGAAGAGCCGACAGACGAAGTGTCAACACTGACATTGGAAGGAGTCTGAGTGGTCTGAGCAGGGGTGGAAGAACCCTCGACCTGGCTGGTGGCGGTGTCCACATCCTCAGTCACTGTAGCGACCCGTCCGGAGTCAGTGTACAGCGTCTGGGCACCCAGACCAGAGGTATGTGTCACAGAGCTTCCGCCCAAGTTGAGGACAGACCGAAGGACCTCAACGTCTTCCTCAGCAATGGCGTCATCGCGAGCGGAGTTGGCAGGGTCGAAGAAGTGGATGACACCCTTGCCGGACTTGCGGGACAACGCATGAGCGGTGATAGCGATATCCTGGGCCTCCTGGAGCGTCTCAGAGTGCAGGAAAGTGAACCCGCATTGCCTGATAGAGCTGATCACGGAGTAATCTGGGAAGGGGTAGGGCTCCAGAGCGACATGGATGACGACAGGGGTGTTCGCCAGGCGGTAGAGGTGAGGGATAGAGGAGAGCAAGGTGGAGGAGGTGGTCACGACAGACACAGTGTTTCCAGTCTGCAGAGGGTGGAAAGCGGAGAGGAGGGGGTCTTCGTTATAGCGAACAGCCACAACCTGTGCAGAGTGTTAGATCTGCCTTCATATAGTCCTTATGAACAGTGTGACTCACGTCAGTGACACCGCGGGGCAGAATGCTACGAGCATTGCTGGCCTTCAGGGTCTTGAGAGTCTTGGAGAACCAGGAATCGGCCTGCAATGACGGCTGAACGGAGAGAACGACATCGCTGGCCAAGTAAGCGACTCTCGCCACTGGAAGCATCGGAAGAATGGTTAGCACTCAGATCGGACCATGAATGATTCCTTTGAATGATAGAGTTCCAATCACACAAAGAGAGGAACCAGAGGAACAGCATACCTGCTTCACCCGCAGTCGAAACGGATGCCATATTGACAATTGCTAGCTGCGCAGCGTAAAGCGCAGGAAGTGGGATGGCAGAGAGAATTGGATATCACCGCATACGGTGACTCCCCACTCAATTCGAGATCAATAAATGAGGATAATGGGGTAGAAGAAAGAGGAGGAAAAAGAAGAGGAGAAGTGGAATGACTCCAGGTAAAGACAGGGGAAATTTTAGCTTCACACTCAGCCCGTCTTTCCCTAATTTTTCTACAAAACTCCGTGCAGCGACGAGCAATGGTTCTGCTCCTCATAGACTTTTGGGGCCCTTCTCCGCCATCGGGGTTGGATTAGCCCGACGCTGATTGGATTGCGATCACGACATCGATGCAAACAGCCGCTGAACGGTCTTGCAAACATCCCCGATCAGGTCAAGTGCGGGGGCCTCGTGACTGGTCCTCGAGCACGTCACCCCGTTGATGCCTCGTACATCAGGCAGTTATCGGCTTTTGCTCTGAATGCCGGCGGATTTCAAAGCACGAACTACTTACTAGTACAACTACTAGTAACTACAACAACATCAGAATGATTCACACAGACTTGAGTTAACCTCATTGTATTGAATTTGCTCTCATAAAATCTATTTTTTTATACTATAAAGAACATTACAGTTACTAGTATAAACATTGGTGCCTTTATCTACTAGTAATGCCTAAATTTTCATGCCGATATTACCCTGCTCATAGTGGTCGGATATATATTCAGAATTCATGAACCCATACACCGGTTTTATTGACAACCACTAGTAAGATATTATATTATAACTTTTCAATGTACTCCGGGCGTTCTACTAGTAGATTAGTGTACTACCATGCAATTACATCGGGATTTCTCGCGGGCTTTGCTGGGCTTCGCTCCAGACATGCAACTGACATCATCCTTTCTCGGGCGAGACAGCATCGGAGATAACTCGGATCAGACACTAGATGTATAGTAGATAATTATACAGCACGACACCATCCGATCTTATGAAAACCAAGCCACAATTTATTGCCAGTGACAGCTGACGAATCAAGATTGGCGAGGGGTATCTATTTCTTGCACATAAAATAATATGACGCTGTTCTCGGGCGCCCAAGTATGATGGGGGAAGAAATATATGCAAATCCCTAGCATGATGCGACAAAAATGTACCCTGAAAACAAGATAACGCCTCGAACGAACCATCCCTATGTCGATACAAATATACAGGTCCGAGACGCCAAGTCCATGTCGGCCGTGACGACAAACCTCCTCAAAAGCCAATATATGTTCATCCTTCCAGCTATGATGCCGCCTGGTAGCCCGCGCCTTTCGCGCGCGCGACTATTTGGGATGGATGTCGTTTCAATATCACACCATCGCTGCACAAGCCAGGACCGAAGAAGCGCGGTACCGTCCTCCCTTATTCCTCTATGTCTCCCATTGTCCCGATTCATAAACAGTGTATGTAGATCATTTCGGCATATATAATAACAGGTTTGAAAGGAAAACCACGCAACGTGGGTGGACACAAAGGGGGAGGCTATGGAGTTGTGAGCCCTCCATAGTAGAGTGTGGCATCGTCATCAAGAACCAAGCTCTCGCTCTGTCATTCTGTGCGATACGGCAGACGGTGACTGATCATGTCCGCCGGGATGCGCCCTTGAGCCCCTTGGTAGTTTTGAAATGTATTACCGGATCAGAGACCGAGGATCTTCAATTGAAGTTCCAATGCAAGACGATCGCAGAATTACCTGCTCTCGGTCCAACCGTTCATCTTGACGTTCATTCCTGGGACCTGTTCATGGATCGGTTGTTGTAAGGCTACAGCCTGAAAAGCGGACTGAGAGGGTTGGGGAGGTCCGGTTCCCGAGCGACGTCTTCTCTCCCGCTCGAGAGGGCCAGGAAGTTCGGTGTCTTCCGCACGAGCGCGGAAACGGCGGCCAAGGGTGGCCATCCAGTTTCCGCCTTCTTCATCCTCGCCGAGCCAGTAGTTGCGACCGATGCTGATCATGATGCGCCCGAGCTTTCCTTGCCAACCTTGGCCATCAGGGCTATACGGGGAGAAAGGCTCCCGGTCAATGTCCGCAATACTGGCGACGCTTGCGATGGAGGTATTACGGCTGTGGGTTGGGAGCTGGGTGTGGCGAGGGACGGCGACGTAGAGACGGAGGGCCTGACGAGCAAAAGCGAGCATGACGAAAACGAAGTAGATGCGAATAACCCAGAGGCAGCAAATGACAAAGATGCTTTGGAAGCTTTCGGGCTGTGCCACAGCGTTTCCGAGAGCATCCGGTCTCCTAGCGTAGTGATCGGTCTCTGTTTTGGTGGTGTCGTACTTGGGGCTAGTGAAGCCAGCGGTCTGGGCGATGGTCTCACCACCCGGTCCCGAGGCGCTGCCGTTGTCGTAATGCTGAGACACGACTAGGAACCAGGTCACACCGAAAGCTGCAGTATAAGCGGCATTGATCAGGCTGTCGAAGACATAGAGCCAAGCGAGCGCGAGGCATTGTAGTGGCGTTTGTTTCCGGATGTGCGGGAAAAGTAAAGCTGTGAGGCCGAGCGCGAGGAGGGAGTAAATGTACATGGACAGCTGCACCGGAGAGAGGTGGTAACCGGTCAACAGGGCGAGCAAGCCATAGAGTCCGCTAATTTTGTTGAGGAGTAAGGAGAGAGTGATCAAGGAAGCTCCGGTTTGAAGGCTCATAACATAGAGGAAGGTCTGTGTGAAGGTCACCGGAAAGCCGGGATGCGATGGTTAGCCTCATTACAGCGCGCGACCGGGCAACGGGGTCCAAACAGGGTCTGGGTTCCCATCCTAATTTTTTCATTTAAACGCCGGGGGTTGTGTAATTTTAAAACATACCTCTGGCCGCGGGATGCGGAAGAGACGGGTTGATAAACCCATGATTGATATCGCCGAGGAGAGATATCAGAGTTAAGGGAATGTTATGTAGGAGAGGGGGGGAGATATGAGGGTTGTTGGTGGTGGTGGTGGAAGGTGGAAGGAAGGGAGCGACAGAAAGAGGAAAAGGAATGGAAGGGCTGGCGGGAAGAGCGAGATTGAAAGGACTAAAGAGGACGCAGCAGGGCGTGTTTAAGTGACGCTGGCGCCCAATTGCGGGTTTCACAGGGGCACGATTTTCCGGGCGATCCGCCCGCCGATCGATGCCCTTTTCTTGCTTGTGTTGCTTGCAACAGACCCTGTGGTCACCGCCAATGCGCTGCCCCATGACGTTGTTTGTTGGCTGTAACAACAACAGCACCAGAAAGCTACATACATCCTACCCCTGTTATACTGACTATATTATAATGCTGCGATCGAACCGTATTGACATCCGAATCAAACAATTCTGTGTTCGATGGTGGCCCTAGTTCTACACTACCTCTTTCGCCCCCCCCGTCTGGATGGATCCCCTGCCGACTAGGAGGTACTAGACTGTGCATGTCGTACGTACATACTCTGCTTGACCTATGCTTGCCAAGACATAATACGAGTACGAGCAATGCTACTGCCTGTTGGCCTGCTTACTATCGAACCCACCATTATGCATGAATTCCTCTCTCAGGGGCTGATCTTGAAAGGGGTTTCCCCATTATGTTGTTGATTTTTCTCCGACAAGACTAGTCAGATCGCCGGGATGAGCGGTTGACACGATAACCTAATCGACACTTACCCCCCCCGTTGATCATACGACGAAGAACCACAGCACTTGGTAGAGCCACCGATCCCAACAATAGCTTATGCCACCCATGACTTGGCCACTGCAACATGAACGCCATCTGGAGTAGTGGTATTTCTAACAAATCGCAGCAGTAGCATCATCATTATCATCCATGATGCTCCCGGAGCAAGCGACACAGACAAGAAAACAGCACAAAAGTCGGGAAACCGCGGGGAAATGCAATATGATGTCAATGCACAAGCCGAACGCCTGGGTCTCCCGTCAAAAGTCGGAGTTCAAGGTAAGGTTTCAGGAAGCGCAAGAGAAGACGCATTCAACAGAAAAAAGAAAAGCTCAAGCTTGATCTAAACACGCTATTCACCTGGAACATAAAGGGAGAAAAATGTACATCTTAAAAATGAAGAGCATTATGGACAATCTCAAGCCTCATCATTGAGATTCAGGCACAGATAGAGAGGGATCGCAAGTAGTAGGGAGTATGGCCGGGGTAGAACGAATTAGAGAGTACAACATCTAGCAGGCGCATCCGTCGTTGGTCGTGGTCTCTTTCGGGGTGATGTTGACATCGATCACTGTCAAAGCCGTCAGTATTCATTCCGTGTAACTCAAGCCATGGGTGGGGAAAGGGTAACGCACTTTGGTTGTCTCCCCGGTTGGCTTCACCCTCCATGCCGGGTAGGGCTTGCGCAATTCTCCTGAAAAGCTGCTTCACATTGTGACCAACTTTAGCACTGGTCTCAATGAACATCAAGCCGTTCTTCTTGGCCTCCTCCTCGCCCTGCGCCGTCGTGACCTCGCGCTTGTCATTCAAATCGGTCTTGTTGCCCACCAGAACGATGATCACATCGTTACCGCGTTCCCCACGTACATCGTCGATCCATTTGCGTGTGTTCTGGAAGGACTTGGCGTTGGAGATATCGTAGACCACCACCGCGACGCTCGAGTCACGGATGTAGGAAGGAATCAAGGATCGGAAACGCTCTTGACCGGCTGTGTCCCAAAGTTGAAGGCGAACAGTTCTATCTTCCAAGTACATAGTCTAGGATGGGCAATGCGAATCAGCTTCCTGCAGTAGCGCGAGTGTATGGGGAACCATGAGACCGGGTGAGAATGGCTCGGGTGAGGGCCTGCTAATGTAGGGGAAGCAGTCGACTAGGCGTAGTATACCTTTGACAGGAAATCGATTCCAATGGTAGCTTGGTACGTGTTGTCAAACGAGTCGTACATGAACCGTGTGATCAGGGAAGTTTTTCCAACTGTGAGGAAGATGTCAGAGACCGGGTGGCGCCAATGGTTGGAGTATTGTCGCAGAAGATATCCGTACCACTCTGCTCGCCCAAGAAAACCAGCCTGCAATTCGATTAGCCGCACATTCACGAAAGCTGGAAGGTATACTACAGGCGGGACATACTTGAACTTCTTCAAAGGGTTCGAATACGACCCTACCCCGGAGGTGGATGCCATGACTGCAGATGTTCTGATAGTAGGAGTGGTGGCGGAATCAGGGGTAGCGGAGGCACGTCGCAAAGTCAACAAGTGTTAAGGCGGTGGACAACGGTCAGGTGGGAGGAGGGCACTAGGGATACAAGGACATATATTGGGGTGGAAGTATATCTGGGGGAGAGACGAGAGGTGCGAAAAGCGATCGTATATATCGGGGAGCAGAGAGGTTCAGCAAGACGACGACGACGATGACTGGAGGAGAGCTCGACCCATGGATCGGTCCGGGGAACTTGGACAGTATTATGTACTCCGTATTTGTATTAAACTGGGATGATGGACTGACAAGCACACGCCCGCGGATTAATCGGCGGCCCGACCTCCACCTCCCGCTGTACTTGCGGCTTGTTCCAGCTACACGCTTCTGGTCAAGAGCTCCCTACGCTCCTCGTCTGACTCCCTATCTTCTGCTCCTCTCCTCTTCGGGGCCCCCGTCGTTTGTTTTCTTGATATTCTTCAGCACTCAGGTAGTGCCGAAAACCGGGGTTTCATCATGGGTCTCCTCTATCCTTCCGGTGTTGTAATCGTGGCAGCAGCGGTGGTAGGACTGTGTAAGTAAACCATCATTCTGGCGCGGCGGGCTTCATCAAGACACTAATTTCCTTGGTTTCCATTATTAGACTACCTCTTCCGCGGTGAAGGCGAAAAGATTAACGTACGTCACGGACCCCTACGACCACGATGACCAGTGAACACCCGCTAATTCGATCTAGATCGGCTACTTCCTCGAGTCGGTGTCTCCGTATGCCTGGGCGAACTTTGGAATTGCCATGTGCATTGGCTTGTCGGTGGTTGGTGCAGCATGGTATGGCTTTACAATTCCGGCTTGTGTCATTGAGAACGGGATACTGACTGCGCTCCGATCAGGGGTATCTTCTTGACCGGCTCCTCGATCGTTGGTGGAGGTGTCAAAGCACCCAGAATCCGTACCAAGAATTTGATCTCGATTATTTTCTGTGAAGTCGTGGCTATCTATGGTGTCATCATGGCCATCGTTTTCTCCTCCAAGCTCAACCTCGTTGAAGGCGATGAGGCCTTCTCTGGCAGCAACTACTACACCGGATATGCGCTGTTCTGGGGCGGTATCACTGTGGGCGCCTGCAACCTCATTTGCGGTATCTCCGTCGGTATTAACGGAAGTGGTGCGGCCCTGGCCGATGCTGCTGACCCTAGCTTGTTCGTCAGCCCCTTCATTCGATTAGCGGAGTGAACGCTAACAAGTTGCACGATAGGTTCGTCAAGATTCTGGTTATCGAAATCTTCAGCTCCGTTCTCGGTCTCTTCGGATTGATTGTTGGGCTTCTGGTTGGAGGAAAGGCACTCGACTTTGGAGCTGCTTGAAGAATGCTGCTGGTGGAGATGTAGAGGGCCATGATGGGGATGATCTGTACGACCTATATCATTCTTGTCTTCACTTTTCTGTTATTTGTCCTATTTATAGGCCGCATTGGGCGCATGGATTCGATTTGACTGTAGACCGGTTGGCTATGCGTGAATTGCATTGATAGTCTTGTTTTTGTTGCTTTGCCTGATGGGGAAAGAAGAGGAGGAAAGGTGTACAGTAATTGCTAGGAGATATCATAGGAACATTTTACCAAACGAAGATAAATAGCGAGCACAAGTATTTACGTCGTAAGGTATAAGCTGTAGTAGCAGTTTCGTAGTATAGATGCAGCATACTTTATACTGTAAGTAGTAGGCGCTGCGGGTCACCAATCCGGCCAGTCAAGCAGCCTCCGCTCTTATCAACATCCATCTCCGTTCTCCCCGCCGTCCCGGTAGGAGACTCTCCAACAACCCCTCACTTCTCTACAATGGCAGACAACACCCTCAAAGCGGCGATCTTGATCGTCTCAGATACCGCCTCGCAAGATCCCTCTACAGATAGAGTGGGCGACACACTTACTACCGTCATCTCAGCCGAAGGGTCGAATAACTGGGGTCAGCCCGTTATCAAGATCGTCCCCGATAATGTGTTGGAGATTCAACGCTCCATTTGTGACTGGACTGATGGTCCAAACTGGGTCAATCTTGTGGTCGTAAGCGGTGGTACTGGGTTTGCTACGAAGGATATAACGCCTGAGGTCGGTCTTCTACCTGCCCTTGAGCTTCGTATTTCATGGCTAATGCCAGACAGGCCGTATCGCCTCTCATCCATCGTCATGCATCTGGCCTGGTGTGCGTCTACTCCAGCTCTCCTATTTCGGCTTTATGACCGACACTAACTTACTGCACCTAGACACGGCATGATTGCAGCTTCTCTCAAAGTCACCCCTTGTAAGGCTGTCAGCGACAACATTGCAATACTCGAATGCTAACAAACACCACCAGTTGCAATGATGTCTCGCCCTGTTGCAGGCGTCCGAGACAAGACGTTGATAGTCACCGTACCCGGATCTCCCAAAGGAGCCAAGGAGAACCTCGAAGCAATCATCAAGCTCTTGCCGCATGCGTGTAGTCAGGCGGCTGGCGCAAACTCCAGAGCCCTGCACGCAGGCGGGGTCAAGAAGCTGGAAGCCGAGGCAGGGGTGTCTGCGCCATCTCCCTCTGGCAACAAGGCAGACCATCACCATCACCACCATCATCACCATCACGGTGGTCATGATCATAGTCATGGACATGCCGTTCCCCGCGCACATACTTCCCCGTCAGAACGTCCCCAGTCAAACGACCCCAACGCCGGTCCAAACCGTCGATACCGCGAGTCTCCGTACCCAATGCTCTCGGTTGACGAAGCGCTCCAACTGATCAGCCAACACACGCCCGAACCGACAATTATTGAAGCCCCGGTGACAACAGCGCTCGTCGGATCTGTCATTGCCGAAGATGTCTACGCCCGGGAAGCCGTGCCCGCATACCGTGCCAGTATCGTCGACGGCTACGCCGTCATCGCCCCCGAATCACCCGAAGCCGGCCCCAGCACCAAGGGGATCTTCCCCGTTGCATCCATAACCCACGCCAACGAAGGAGGCATCCTATCCCCCCTCGAACCCGGCACCATCGCCCGAATCACCACCGGCGCACCGCTTCCCCCCAACGCCAACGCCGTAGTAATGGTCGAAGACACCGTCCTCGCCTCCTCGACCCCCGACGGCCAAGAAGAAGCAACCGTCGAGATCCTAACCGGCGACATCAAACCCCAAGAAAACGTCCGCGAACCAGGCAGCGACGTAGCTCTGGATTCCTGCATCCTCCGCAAAGGCGACCTGATCACCTCAGTAGGCGGCGAGATCGGCCTTCTGGCGGCAACAGGAACCCAGACCGTGAAAGTCTACAAGAAACCCTGCATCGGAGTCCTCAGCACAGGCGACGAACTCGTCGAACACAACGACCCCCGCAAGCTCCAAGGCGGCCAAATCCGCGACTCGAACCGCCCTTCCCTCCTCTCCTGCCTCACCTCCTGGGGTTTCCCCACCGTCGACCTCGGCATCGCCCGCGACACCCCAGTCGGAGAACTCGAGCAAAGCCTCCGCGACGCCCTCCGAGGCGTCGGCAAAGCCCAATCCAGCGTCGACGTAATCATCACCACCGGCGGCGTCTCAATGGGCGAACTCGACCTCCTCAAACCCACCATCGAGCGTTCCCTCGGCGGAACCATCCACTTCGGCCGCGTCTCCATGAAACCAGGCAAACCTACCACCTTCGCCACGATCCCATTCAAGCCCTCCTCCACTCCATCATCGTCCTCAGGACAACAACAAGAACGCGAAACCAAACTCATCTTCTCCCTCCCCGGTAACCCTGCCTCCGCGCTCGTCACCCTCAACCTCTTCGTACTGCCTTCCCTCCACAAACTCATGGGCATGGAACAGCGCAAGATCACCACCGCTGGGATCTCCCCGCCTCTAGGCCTTCCCCTTGTGTCTGTGGCGCTGGCGCATCCGTTCCCCGTTGATAAGAAACGCACCGAGTATCATCGGGCCATTGTTACGGCGTCGCGCGAGGATGGCCGGCTCTATGCTATGAGTACGGGATTGGAGGGGGTGGGACAGCGTAGCTCCAGAGTGGGTAGTTTGGCGAGTGCTAATGCGCTGTTGGTGCTGAAGCCGGGAACCGGGAAGGTGGAGAAGGGGTCGTTGGTTGAGGCGTTGATGATGGGTGCTGTGGTGCCGGAGAAATGAGGAGGATTAAGTTAACTACAAGGTTTTGCTCATTTAGGATATATAGCATAGCTATAATCAAAATTGCATTACTTCTTCATGATATTATGTAGGCATTACTTCTTCTGAACTATGACCTTGTAGTGTAGACATTCATTATTTGCCCCAAATATGCAAGAATACAAAATTCTATGCCAGAACATAGCAAGACAAGATCCGAAGTTATTGTATCAAATCGCACTCTGGACTCCAAAACAAGGGTATCGCTACCACCAAGAAAAAACAAGTATTAGATCAGTATCTGCACCACAAGATTTCCAGGACCAGTCGCACATGCTAACCAAACATGACTTAGTAGACTTAGACAAGAATGAATAGATAGATGAACAACGCGCATTTCATGCAAAACTTCGTTAGTGCATAGGCCAGACCACCGCATCAGCCTTTATGTATCTTCCACCCCTTCTTCTTCGCCGCCCTCAGCACAGGCAGAGTATATTCTCTGCCCTGTTTGCGAGCGACTTCAATAACGATAAAGCGTACGAAGTCAGTCAGGGTCCAGTAGCTGCTATGCGCGCTGAGCATGTTCAGGTATTGAATGTTCAGGGGCCCGCCGCCGCCAGAGAGGAAATAGTCGATCTGGCCGTTGTCGTTGAGCAGGAACATGCGCTTTTCGGCGATTTCTTCGTGTGTGAAGTCGTGGGTTTCTAGTTCGACGTTGGTGGGGAGTTTGTTGAGGGTTGCTGGACGGGTGGGGACGGTGGTGGTTGAGGGGAGTAGAGCTGGGGGAGTGCTCCAGCGGAATACGCTGCCTACGGATTGCCAGAAGGATGCGGCGGAGGTTGGGATGGAGGCGGGTCGGAGGGATCTGGCGAGGCCGCTGTCAACGGCGGCGTTGACGTGGTAGGCGATTGCTGAGGTGTGTGTTAGTATGAGGTAGGTTGGAAGGGAGGGATGTAAGATGCTTACGATCGGTGGTGTGCATGATGTTGTATAGGTTGTCGACGGCTAGACAGCCGTATGTGTCTGCTTCACCTGCCACGCCTCGGAGCCGGTCGTCGCCTTCACAACCGGGTTTGTCTCGACCTCGTCGAGGTAGTAAGTTCGCTGCGTGAGTGATTAGCCCGAGGATGACATAGAAGGTGGACGAGAGTTTGAAATTACCTTTGTTGAGAAGGAGGAAAAAACCGGCCGGACTGCCACATATAAATAGGTTCTTCGTATCAAATTCAAAAATGTCGCCATGAACTTCGGTTTTTGAAAAGTTGAAGGACGGGATCTTCGTTGGCTGATGAGTGAGAATGTCCAAGGCCATGGCGCTCCCCAGGGAATGTGCTAGCAGATGTACCCGCCCGTTCTGCTGGAATCCTGGGTTGTTCTCACACCAAAGTCGAAAGATGCGGTTAGCTTCTTTGACTACTGCACGTATCATCTTAGGCTTGTGGTGAGACAGATAGTACGGGATGTCCAGCATGACATCGCTGATCAATGACCTGACAGCCGGTATCGTCTGCGGCGTGATATCGTCTAGGGAATAGTGGTTCGCAGCAGGATCTTCCCCAGCTGGAGACTCCAGGTTAGCTTCATCTAATGACAAGGTAGAGCGCCAATTGACAGGAAGGGCCATAATGCCTCCATGGCCTGGGCGCACATGCGGCCAGACGGGCTCGCTGTTTAATTCCACGTTGATCTGCCTTCGAAAGGCATTGATAGCATGGGTAAAATGGAAACTCTCCATCCGTTCCGACAGTTTCTGGCCAATACCGTGTATGACTAGCACCAAGTCTGTGGGAGCAGGCCGCAATTCTTCTATCGCACATGCATAGCAAATAGGCTCGATGGATGTCGTCGACATTGCTCGAGATTGGGTGCTTCGCAGGTAGTTCCTCACGTCTACTGGGCTGGGTTTGCTTGGGTGTAGTCGGTCCCATAATCGTCTACTGAAGCCACGAATCACAGGAATACCAATCTGCCTCCCTTTACGGATCGCACTGAGCGGCTTGCGTCCCCTTGACACAGATGGAAGAAGGCTGGGCCGGAGAATCTGTGCGTTTCTCGCGTCAGCGTAGATGACGCTAGAATTCAAGAACGGCTTGACAGTGTCGGACTGCGCGGATGTACTACCCGCAGCTCGGTTGAGGTCTAACGGCATTATTTCAGGACTTTTGCGCTTGTCTTCGTTCGACAGACGAGCGGTGGAGCTTCGAAGTTCAGAACCTGGCGCAGCCACAGCTGTAGGTGGTCTAGTTGTATTCTCTTTCGGCCAGAGCTTGTGTACGATCTTCAATTCGGCATCGGCACCATTCTCAACGCAGCTATTAAGTTCATCTTGCCATGTTTCGGTCCATGGTTTCAGGTAGTTGTAGCCATCTTCCAATCTATTGGCGAGTTCGGTCTCCACAGGGAGCATAGTGTTTTTGTAGAACCACGTCGCACGAAATACGCTCGAAATATCATGTAGGGGGCTCCAATAGATCGGTTTCATCTGTCCGGGTTTAGCCTCTTGCTATCATGATCACATGTGTTGATAAGAAATTGGACTTACCTTGAGACTTGGTAATTCGACCAGATGAAGCCGAGATGCACCTACGGGGACTTTGTGCCGCGGCTCCTCAACCGGGTCTGCTTCTCCCGTTTCACCATCATCCTCGTCGGGAGAGGTCTGTCGAATCGTCGTCCGTAATCCCGAAGGTTTCGGTGCAGACTGAGTGGGTGGATCGATCAAAGAATCCTGGTTCCCATCTTTCGACGATATAGATTCCACAGACCGGCCTAATGGGCTGTGTCTGGGAGAGACTGGAGCTCTGGCAAAAGGGGAACCACTGATGCTCACATCGCGCGAAGGATAGCTTCGCGGACTGGTGCTTTCTGCGCCATCAGCTCCTGTATCGTCACTTATTAGTACTTCATTAGCCTTGGTTTCTACCGATCCGGACTTGTCGTTGAAAGGCGGCTCCAGTTTGCGCCGTACACCTGTGCCGGCTGTAGGACCACCATCTAAGCTACTGCCAAGTGTGCGTGCCCTTTCTCGAGACCCTTTGTTGTTTACGCCTGCCTTACTTGCTTCGATTCTGGACCGTATTTGAGAGGTGGGAGGTAATTGGTCATCCAAGGAGCGTGAAGGGGCGCCAGCAGAGCTATTCCGGCTCGCAGCCAAGCTTGTGTCATGTAGTCCCTTTTGTTTTAATTTCCCCGGATCCACAGAAAATCCCCGGCCTGGTACATCGATGCCCGAATTCCTAGTTGACGAAGTACCACTTTGAGATTTGGATTTCCCATCGAGCTCTTTCCTTATGGTCTGCTGCAATTGTTTCCAAGAATCTTCCAGGGCCGCATTATCCCTGACTGAGAATGGCTGGAGCGGAGCCCACTCATTCCCCGAACCTTGACCGCTAGTTGGAGGGGGGAGAGCAGCCAACGGATCATCGATTGCAAGGGTGGAGGTGTAAAAGAACTGCGGTCGAACGCTGGGTGGTTTATCGGAAGAAAGCCAGGCAGAGAGATCGGGGTCGTCTTCCGCGAGTAAACAGGATGGGCCGTAGGTATGGATAGGGCCGGTCGTCATCGTGACGGCGAGTAGCAGGAACAGGACTATCGCAAAAGAGAGCTGTGTAAATAAACCAAGCCTGTGCAAAGTGACCAAGGGCTAACCAGCATGACAGTGAGTCCGAGTCGGGAGCAAATATAGGTAAAAGCGCTGTTCTGTTGTTGGGGATGTCCAGCGCGCGCTGGATTGTAGGTCAGCAAGGGAGGCCAGGTATCAGCGAGAGCTTCGAAAAAGCCCGATACCCACTTTGGGGATAAGATTCATAATCAAAAGAGATGCAGTAAAAAAGACCTGCGATAGTCCAGAAGCCAGCCAGGCAGCTGGAGATGGATCGGAGGTAGAAAAAGTGGTAGCAGCAGAAAAGGTGAATCCAGGTGAATCTGCAGAGAACCCCATGACGTCGGCCCACGTGAAAGCCGGCCAGAGCGATCGCCGATCTCGATTGGTAGCCCCAAACAACTCTTTTACTACTAGTAATATTTCAACCATTACTCACACAGCACCAGCCACGAAGGATCATCCCTCTTTGCTTCTATGGGAATATTACTGGTTCTGCAGGTCGCTCGATTTGCTCAAGTAAAACCGGTGAGTGTGTCGCACCAAGCGGGCCCAGAGACGAAGTTTACGGAGTTATCGCGGCTAACTGTCAGAGTACTAGTAGTACTATCTTATCTCTCTCCTACTATGGAGTAGACCGCAAAATTAAGCCATACGGATGCTGAAGGGATACTATTAGGAGCATGCTAAGCTATGCAAGGAAGACCACTCGACACGTAGCTAATTAGGGGTTGCCAACAAATACACAGCGCCCTCTACATTCCCGTAAACAGGGCCCGACATATTAAGCCTGAAACATATTCGATGTTTGCACCAGACACGATGGTTGAGCTGTGCGGGTTGTTGTCAATCGCACCAAGCAGACTACTCATACCGGGTCCCTGTTATAGTTGATCATCCTCAAGAACTTTGGCGGACCTTCTCGGAAGTTTATGAGCCGTTGCGCGGATGATCTGGCATGGTGGAGTGTGATCTTCAGTTGTGTCAAGCGGGCGCCTGGACCCTCGTAAGTGGGTTCGAATGATTGGTGATTTATTGCCCGGGAGAGTTTTAGGCACTCTAGCTGGTCTCAGGTCACCTTGCGCCCTATTCTTGTATTTTAGGGGCTTCAGGGCTATGTGGTGATGCATACGTGGCGATTGGTCCACTGACTGCACGGTGAGTTGTGTCTGCAGGAAAGCGCCCGCCAAGCCAAGCTGTCAGACTCTCAGATGTGGAGTTGAGTATCTTGATACGCTCATTAACCGTCTACGAAAGTTTTCGATGAGAATTGTTCAATGTGTCATGTCTGGATTGTTTTTTTATCTGGATCATAGATACAAGGCTTAATAAAGCCGTGCTAAGACACTAATTACTCGTCACCGCTTCTAGCATGTACCATTGCTTGCTGTGCTGAGCTGGAAGGTGAGACAGACAAAGGGAATAGAAGAAAACCGAAGTAAAACGAAGAAAATAATGAGGTACATCAAGTCGTTCAATGCGCCTTAAAATGATGTCCATCGTACTTTCGACTGGGGAGAAGCGACTTCTCATGGCTACCATCAACTTGGCAAAGCTTCTCGAGATGGGACTTCATCAAGGAAAGTATGCTCATCTGGAGCTCTTCAAACGTGAGATAGGTAGTAAGAGGCGCGTCCAGCATATCCAGCAATTTATGGATGTCATGCATGTGCTTGCGAACAGCGCTATCGGGGAAACAGAACGTGCGAACGCCCATCTCCTTACTGAGTGCCTTCCAATTATTCAGGTTCGACTTAAGGAGAACTAGGTTAGATGAGCATTCGCCGCTGAAACGCAGAGTCCGGATGTTTGCCAGAATCAGCCGGCGCTGGGTGGCCTGGTCGAACTGGAACTCAATGACCTGAGGCCGGTTCTTCGATCCCCAATAGTTGGTGACCTTGCGAATCGACTCTTCAGACAGACGACCCTCATTGTATTGTCCGAGAAGGAACTTATTGGCGCTGACGCAGAGCATGACCTCCATTTCCGAGTACAACTTGGCCTGTGTTGGAGGATCTAGCGAGATGGGAATGGTCGATTCGGGAACGAGTCTTGGGCGAAGTGTGGCATGGATAATGGGGTTCGGGTGAGCCCTGGCCACATCCTCCGCCTGAAATCAACATTAGCATGTCTTTACTATGAAACGAGATAAGAAGCTCACTTACGAGTTCTTCCACTTGCTTGATAACCTTCCTGCCCAGACCTCTCAAGCCCCTGAACTTATGAGTGTCCCTCGACATATCCTTCATGTCGGCAGTGCATCCAAGCCATCCGTTCTCACCGAAGAGCTTCTTGTGTGTGGTCTTTGTGGGCATTAGAGCAGGTTCCACACAGGACGCATCTACCTGATCATGCGGATAGTGCTCGGTAGGGTGGACAGAACGGGGGAGCACGTTTCTGAAACTATCACCATTCTCGATAAGAGCAGTTTGTCCAGTTCGAAGCCCGTCTTGGGTCTGATACAAAGGCTTATGCTCTCTTCCGTTCTGGAGCAACGTGCATGGCTGCTTAGGGACATGATGGTCGGCATAGCACTGGCATTCTCTCAGCAGAGATGCAGATGCTTCTCGATGAACACAAGACTTTTCGTTTCCGGAATGTGTCGACTGTGACGACGGAGAGGAGAGACTTGGGGAGCCTTCTGAGGAGAGGATCATTTCAGTTGCGGCCTGAGCGGATTTGTTCCACATATCCATGATCTTGTCGTAGAAGGGATTGATCCTAGCAATTTCCTCGTAGCTGAGGTTCCTCCATTGCAGTCAGCATCGTTGAATGGAAGCAACAGGGGGATATATTACTCCGGGCTAAGCATGATGGGAACTTCCCAAGTCTCGCTGTTTTCGTTGTTGCTCTCCATCTTGAAGTCGAGGTGTTTCAGTCAGCCGATCGAGTAAGTTGAGGCTTAGATAGACGAAGTCTGACAGGCAACGAAGACACTGAGGTATGCAGAGATGATCAAGGTGTTTTGGATAGACAAGAATTAGAAGATGTAGAAGGATATAGCCAAGAAGGCCAGGCACATAGGACACAATTACCTATCCTATTGTTCTATTGTGAGCCTATTGTCCCCATTGAATGCAGTAAAATTGAAATTATACCAGTATCAAGCCTACGAAATGAGGGTTTTCATATATACAGGGCAGTATTTTCCCCAAATAGGAAATCATAGAGTGAATAATGCTATTGTTCTCAACAATAGAGCACCTTGACCTAACATGTGTTCCTAGACTAAGCCATAATAGGTTATTCTATAACATTTGAACAATAGGATCTTGGACAATAGGACTTTCTCAATAGGCTTTATTGAATCTTTCTATTGTTGCTACAGGCATTCATTCGGTGTTATTGGTCCAGATTCACCTTAACATTAAACAGAGAGATTAAGCTAGGTACATTGGGCTGGGAGCGATTGTAGAAAGCACCAAGCATGCAATGTTCATATAAGCCCTCGTAGCTAGCTAGATTGCTGGTATGTTTCATGATAACGATGCTATTCAAGTGAGCTGTACTTCCTACGCGCCTTTCGAGGCCAACCCTAGGTGAGGCTACACCTATGACACACCACGGCAGAGCTCAGGAGATGTTCCGCCTATGGACTTAGCAGATAAGTGGCTTTTTAAGAGCGTTGTAGCTATTCTTAAATTCACAACCTGCTGTAACTACAGCAACACTTACAATCGTAGATCTATAGTCTTTACTGACCCAACGTCATCAATCGGCATGCCGATGCCATAAGCTGGATTCAATCCCGACTGCCTCTGGGGACCCTCTCTCTACTTGGCTGGGAGCCCGCACGGAATTTCAAGTCTCGGAACGTGCCCCGACTGTGAGCGGCACACGGTACATGATATTTAATCAGTGTGCATTCCCAAACATGAATCGATTGTGAAAGGGCTCAGTCCGGAAGTTGGTCTGTCAGTTTTATATGCAATCTCGGTAAAACTAGTGACTCGGAATTCTCGGCGAGGTATAGCACCTATCAAGTATTTCACTGGTGTGAGCGGAGCCACATAAGTCCACTCTAGCTGATAGTTTATGAATATGGTGTATCCTTCACACCAGTGGTTGAGATTAAGTGCAACTGAGAACACGGTGCAGAGGATGGCCACTATCCTGATCTAGAGTCAAATACCCTAGCTCATTGTAGTGTGAGTTCCTATCTGTTTAGTCATGGTGGAGAAAAGAGGTTATCATTAAAATGGTGTCAATGCCTCAAGATTCTCATTACTATTGGTCTGATACTTAAGATGTCAGTGCCTACAGCTTAGGAATAGCATACTATATAATGTCTCTAAGTTTACTTTCTGGCTGTACAAAACTGCAAGATCAATTAACACAGTATCCCAAGAAAAATGAGTCACACAATGTTGGTAGTTTTGACAAACACAAGAAGATGACTCTGAAGTGAAAAGGGCAGCAGGCGGGAGGGCGGTGGAATCTTTATGTGTGCTTCCGAAACCGACATCACGGCCCCGCACTGAAGAACTTCCTTCCTCCATATCAACACACACGCGCCCAAGCAACAAATACAGTCAAGATGCTTTCCCTCGTCCTGTCTGCCGAACTTAGCGGGTATGTCTTGTTCCTAATATATTTAGGGAGCCTTCTACCCATCTATCCCTTCCGTCAACCCCCAAAAAGTCACTTGCTATTTCCCCTCCGCAAAGATTCTTCCCCGCACCTCACCTAGAACGAACTCCAACTCACATATTGTCACCCCCAAACAGCGTCACCGACCTCCGTCCCAAGGACACTGAGGAAGAACCCTACTACTACACTTTCAAAGTGCAATGTACCTCTTGCCGTGAAACCCACCCCAACTGGGTCAGCTTCAACCGCTTCGTAAGTCCGCTTTTGCTTTTCCGTGCTATACATTCTCAGACAAGTAAACTTACTATATATGCAGGAACAGCACGAAATACCCGGTAGTAGGGGCGAGGCGAACTTTGTCTGGAAATGCAAGCTGTGCCAGGTGCGTTGACTTTTATCTTTTAACCTCGTTGTCACAACCGAGAGCACCGAAACATCTGAGATGATACGTAAACTAATACTGACTCATACTAGAAAACCCACTCTGCCTCTATCACTGCTGGTCCCAACGTCTACGAGGCGGATGAGAAGCGCACTGCGAAGAAGGTGATTGAAATCGACTGCAGAGGATTGGAGTTTACGGAGTTTAAGGCTGATGTGAGTAACTCTTTTTTTCCCCATCTTTTTTGTGCTGCTTTTGGATGCTCCTGTCTGGACTACGAAGAGATTATTGTAGCTAATTGCATATATCAGGGTGAGTGGGAAGCGAAGGGAGCCGAGTCTTCTACTCCTTTCACCGGCATTGATTTGTCGGAAGAAGAGTGGTATGACTACGATGAGAAGGCTGGAGATGAGGTTTCGATCAAGGAGATCAACTTCCAGGTCGGAAGGGCGTAAGAAAGAGGAATCGTGAGTGGTCCTTGTATTATCTTTTAATGAGAAATGGAGTGTAGTTTAGCCTATGTCAGCGATAATCAAGCCTGAAGACGTCTTTGATGCTGAGTATATTCGTGTAAAATACAATGTCGGGATGTGAGAGAATCGGTCCGTCTAACCCATATAACCTGAAGGATCCGTCAAATCCGAATATTTTCACATTCAGCAAAATATCAACTTTAGATGGAGGAAGAGAATAAATGGCCTGGTGGATGCACCATAAAGCTGATGATATGCGGAGCGATATTGCAGTTCTCAGAAGGCGGTGTCTCTGTGTGGCTTCTGATTGGGCGATACCCGCGTCTGGCGGCATCACATTTTCGCGGACGGCATCAGCTCCGTCAAGTTGGCTCTGCGATCTCCGATAGACTGCCCAGCTCTTTACAGCACGCGACCAGCTCAATTTCACCTAGACGTGGAGACGGTCAGATTTTATTTCTACCATTATCCGTTTCCTTTGGCGCGTCCATCCCCATCGATTTTCATATCTCACAATTTCCTGCTGAGCAGCTAGCATTGATTCGAGACCACCAACAATGAGTGTTCGTACTCTCCTATCCCAACTCCATTGAACACGTCTTTATCTTCAGTCGTACGCTCTTATTACCATGGGGTGTAAGCTAACTCTGCGAATCTAGTTCAACCCTGTCAACCCCCGGCCTTTCCTCCAGGCTAGGTACGCATCCGGTCCCTTGTCGCTTGATCGCCCCGTCGCAATCCCATCTTATATCTAGCAATATTTACCGGAAATCATTCTCTAATTTATTTCGCAGAGTCGGTACCGAGGTCATCATCCGTCTCAAGTGGGGCCAGACGGAATACAAGGGCAAGCTTGAGAGCATCGATTCGTACATGAACGTGCTGCTCCGTGATACGGAAGAGTTTCTTGATGGAAAGAACACGGGAACATTGGGTCTGGTGCTGATTAGGTGCGTTTATTCGGTCGGGTGCTATTTTGGAGGCTGGGGTCTCTGATACTAGTGCTGGGAGCTGGCCATCCGTTACCCCTCTTCTGGGATGCAATTGTGCACATCTGCGATAATATTTACTAACGCAATACACTGATAGGTGTAACAACATCCTCTGGATGGGCTCAGCGGACAGCGTGGAGATGACGGACCTGGGACTACGATAGACGAAATCGGGCGCTATACCAGGCAAATGAAGACACATATACCAATAACTCTTCCCGATAAGATACGCGCACATTGGAAAGGTACTCAGAAAGAGGCATATTGACGGATTTTCATGTACGGGTTTTTAAGCAAGCTCCGTCCTCTACTTTTCTTTATTTCTGGACCAGGCGTTTTTACATGATGGCTTTCGAGGATTGATTCGGGGGGAATGCAGTCTGAAAATTGTGCGGAGCTTGCTGGAAAATCTGACGGTCAAGGACATAAGAGAATAAGGTCTCTCTGATTCTGGTTTCCTACTTACTATCTGGCACTGGATCACAGGTGTGTGGTTATTTATCCGCAGCCTGTGACGTTTCTATGTGCCGCGGAATGTTCCTGTCAAGTACCTAGCCACCTAGACGAATAAGATAATCACAAAAGGCAACGAGCTGGAAGTACCTCACTCAGTGTAGTAGTAGCTCATTGCATGTACTAAGTGGCCTGAGGCCAGTGTTGTTTGCCTTGAACTACGTGCTTTACCCCACCCAATCATGTCATTCATGTCAACATCCCCTCCGCATTACGCTGCCCGCTTCGCTCCGAGGTCTGAGGACGGTAGTAGCCAGAAACATATTTATAAAAGAACAAGGAGTTACCGACAATGTTAATATGAGGAAGCCAGGGGGCTTACGGGGTAGAAAACCGGATTGGTAGAGGACGTTGATAACTTATAGAAGCTGAAGGAAAAGACTGAAAGAAACTTGACTGGATAGTATATAACAGTTCCGCACTAAAACTAATATGTAAAATAGCTCGATTATCATGCCATACATGGTTTTTTTTTATTTCAATTCTGTATTTTCTGCACCAGATAGTTTTCCTTTCTTTTCAGAATGCCAAAATTTCATTAGTGAATGCACAAACTTCTCTAAGGTTTATATCATTGTTATTTCTATCATTCCTGAGTGGGGTTCCAATGGATTGTAAGATTCTTGCCTTGCAGGTAGCAGGGTACTAATCCTTAAAATAACAGAAATTTTCATGCAATAAGTCAGTGTGGCCGAGTGGTTAAGGTCAGACTCGAAATCTGATGGGTTCGCCCGCGAATCTGTCGCTGACGATTGATTCAAATTTTTTGCCTTTTTTAATACTCTTTTTGAGTATATCTGATTATTATACTAGTGATTCCCTTTTTGGTATGTACCAGAATTGCCTCTCTAGGAGCCTAGGAACAACCTGCATGGCAAGGCCACATCTAAGGCCAATGTCACGATCCTATCCTGGTGCGCTTCAGGACTGAAATCATCCGGACTACTGACCACTCGGCTGACCGGAAAAATAGTAAAAATTTGAGTCAACAGACTCAGAACATGCATCAGTTATAAGCTTGCAGTGAATATACCAACTGTAAGGGGTTTCCGTTTCCGATTCCTTATAGCCAGCTACATCAGGTATGTGAAAGAAAAAAAAAAGATTTATATTAATCGTCAGCGACAGGATTCGAACCTGTGTGGGCGAACCCATCAGATTTCGAGTCTGACGCCTTAACCACTCGGCCACACTGACTTGTTGCATGATTATGTAATCTAATCACATACTATCCCACTTAAGATTATATAGTATTTAGGTCTACTGTTTCTTCCACAGAGGTATATATTGGTAAGTAAGAAAAGTAACAACTTATATACGAATTCAATTCTAAAAAGTATATCTATAATATAATGCTCTACTGACTTCACCTTCTGGTAGATTACTCATAACTCTCTTTCAGAGCAATGTATATCAGGTTCAGAGATATATAAGATGCACACCTCACGATCTACTAGTTCCCTGCTTTTGTAGTGGTCAAAGAGAACGAGGTTGCAGAGTCTGGGGCAAAGCGGACATAGATGCTGAAGTCTGCATCACTGCTCTACACCTTTGATGACAGAGTAACATTGTTCACAGAAGACAGCCGCAGTAAACAAGAGTAATCTGAGATACAACAATTTACCACCTTGTGCGAGGCACTACCCAAAGGATATATAGCTGTTAGGTGGATTTACCACGAATGCCTGAACAAATAGGAGCAAACAATCACGGACCAATATATGGTGCCTTCCTCAATGCAAGCAGATTCATGGCCTATGATAACATCGAGCTATGTCAAGTGTGATAAGGAGGTTCATTGTCAGCACTAGCTGATACTGGCATAGGAATGCAGCGAGTCATGGAAGAAAGAGGTCAGAGAAACGCCATTCGCAGCCGTGCAAAACGAAAAGCTTTGGGCGGAACAGGCCTCCCCACGCCTCAGGGAAACGCACACCGATTGCAGATAGTAGCGCACTGGGCACGATCAGGAAGATCAAGAGCAGTCGCTGAATATAGGTCGACAAGACAAACCATATGAGGTA
Organism: Aspergillus costaricaensis CBS 115574; assembly: GCF_003184835.1. Taxonomy (NCBI): domain Eukaryota; kingdom Fungi; phylum Ascomycota; class Eurotiomycetes; order Eurotiales; family Aspergillaceae; genus Aspergillus; species Aspergillus costaricensis. The sequence continues at coordinate 91,566 of NW_020291844.1, forward strand.
GGTGATAAAGAGCGGGTCTAAAACGATCGAGTCCCGCAGGCTCAGCCGAGTCAGAAGCGCATTGAGTAGGGAGGGATTGGCACCCGGGCCACGGTAACGGTACCATACGCCCCAATGGGGATACAGCCACCACTTGATGAGCAGTCCATCATGAAGTGTGCAAAGACTGATGGCTGTCCCAACCCACAGCATCAGCAAGGTCGACATACTGAATGGGATTAGTGTTGTCGACCAACAACGAAGTGCCAGAAAGGCAACTGTCAGGATATGAAGATTGAAGAAGATCACGCAGGAAAATGGCATGTAGGTCTCACACCCTATCCTCCGTGCCACGCTTTCCATGAAAGCATTATAATCAACCATCGAGTTGACGTCAGGGCTTATACAGTAATACTCGCGCTCGGCTGCCCCATGTCTTCGTGCTTGGTCTGCATAATCAGCGGGAAGCTGTCTTTCACCACGCAGCAACAATGCGATATATCGACTCAGCATCTCGGCCGCAGAAGAAATGCCTCCCTGGCCAGGCCGTGCGTAGCCCAAGAAGAAGAGACAGTCGCCCAGTCCCTCGGGGAAGCAATGCAGAAACCAGGATCGTGGGTTAGCCGAGAAAGGAAGGCCATCAGGAAGATGAAGCCAAGGGAATTCAGTTCGGAAGCCATGGCAGAGCAAGATGACATCAAATTCGCGCCGTTGCTTGGTCCCGTCCGGCAGGCTGAATTCACAGGTCTGCCCACAAGCAGAGACATATGGGGTTATTATGGCCTCTAACTTTCCGCTGTCTAAGGCCTGACACAACCGCGAACTCTTCGTTATTACCGTGGATTGATCGCTGCGGAAGAAGGCTGGGGCCAACCTTTCTAGAAACCAGCGCTCTCTTGTGGACAGGATTAGGCCATTGTAAAAAACAGCACGACGGTACAAGGTATAAAGATAGACGTTTTGTGCGGCACCCAAGCGATTCGTAGTGATGGATTCAAGGAAGATGCTGACTGGGAAGTCCACGGTTTGGTTGGCTTTTATTTGTTGTGTCTCATCAAGCCTGTTAAGGTAGCGTATGCCCACACAGGGTGGACGTCGCAACCACACCGTCAAATTAGGCGACTGTTCACATAGGTCTGCCGAGATATCGGCACCGCTCTCGCCGCCTCCCACGATGAGAACCCTAAGCTTCTTGTCCGCAACTTCCTGCATGAAAGATTCATCGTACGCGCTGGAATGGACGATCCTGCCCTCGAATCCTGCCAGCCGTGAGGGCACTTCGTTCGGAACTTGGCTATTCCCCGTCGCAACAATAAGGGCATCCGCCTGCACATGGAGCATGGACTCATCATTCTGATCCTCTCTCGTCTGTTTGATCGACAAACTCCACTGTCCATCATCTCCGCGAGTGGCCTTACAAACCTCCGAGCGATACTTTATATGACGCTCAAGATCGAAGTGGCGAGCATAGTCCTGTAGATATAGCAAATAGTCACCAGCCGTGGAGTACCGCATGCGAGACGGGTCAGAGAAGTCCGAAAAAGCCATCGCCCAGTTGGAGATTGTGAGATGAAGGTTCGGATAAGCCATTGTAGTGGTGAATAGACTACCTAACTGATCGGAACGTTCATGGATGGTTGTATCAAGTCCTGCTTGTAGCATCTCTTTCAGAGCTACTAGGCTACAAGGCCTAGCGCTGATGATGGCTACGCTTTTCATGGTGAGGGAAAATGGAGGTGAGTTCGCTCTTGGGGTACTAGGTACTAAGCCCACTCGTACTGGAGGAGACCATCGCCCTTACTTATATTTATACTTCTCAATCATTGAACCTATTGAGGGAGTTTCCATTGTGTGACAGCCAATTGTTAGTTCTGATTGGCGCGATGCAGAGCAATCTACAGCAGCTAACGACCATGGGCACATCTAGTTAGTTAATTAGTCTACTGCATGCGGTTACTAAGGTGCTGTCGATCCGAAAAATCGCTCTCTGAGTGGTCGTCTTAATACATGATGATAAAGAGGGTAAGCACTAAGTTAAAAGCAGGTCAGCTGACAGCTTTTTGCAACTTCGGTCGCTACATATTGCCAAATTCCATATAGTGCATTCATGCTCTGCAAGCCATTTGTATCACACGGATGTGCTACCCGGTGCTGAAGCGCTTAGTCAATTTCAGCGCAACCTACGAGCTGACTATCATTCTTCATGCAATGCATGCAACATAACTGAGCAGGTAACTCACTCACAACGACCGCTTGAGCTGATTGGTATCTCGTCAATTACCTCTCCCGTGTGCAGAGGTCAGAGGGAGAGGTGCACGCTTCAGAGCACTCCTAGAGTGGCATCCAGTTTTCTTGAACGTGGATCTGTAATCCAAATATTACTTATTACAAGCCGCAGATAATCGGCCGGTATCTCGAGGGGAAACGAAGGCTGTTGACCGCCAGCTTGGCCGTTAAGTAATTCGAACATATTAGCGTAGTTTAGTGACCTCTTAGACACCAAATTAGCCATTGCTAATATTGCAATGCCAATATGGTATAATGTATATTCCAGATCCTTCTCATATTCTTCCTCAACCGCTAATTCTCTATCTATATGAACAATGTCTTCTCCGTTCAAAAAGGCTCTAAGGTTTGTCTATATGACTGAATTTAGAGCCTTATTTTCCCCACCACTCTAGCATTTCACTGAATACTCCGGCTATAGTCGAAGAATTCAATAATGCAGTACTTGACCATCTAATAGAATGTTGGGAGGAAAAGGATTAATATGCAACACAAGCTAACCATTGAGTGGTATTAGCGAGCTAGTTGACAGCTACTACTACTACTACTACTACCTGCATGGCTCCTAAATTCATCACATGCTCCGGTAACATATGCGATGTTACTCGTTGTGGATTCCAGTTGGTGTATGCTTCTCCCAAACCAGTCGGGATCCTGGAAACGAGATGGTTGTCAAATAGTATAGAGATGGTTGTCAAATAGTATATTGATATCTCCGGAGATGGTGTCATCGCTCATCAGATTCACCTAACTTCTTGATTGGTAAGTACTTACTGATTGTAACCCACCGCTGACGCTGTTACTACTAATAGACCCAATCAAAGACATGGCCTCATGTTATATCTGAAAAATGTATGAGGAGTATCATTGAATGTATCTGTCATCTTACTAGTCATACGCACATCGCATGCAAATAAATAAGACGGAATGAACAGACAATAAGACTGTATCTCACAAGAAGCTTAAGCGCCAGGAACCGTAGGGCAAGGGTGAGAGCGGCGGCGTTCCTGCCTGGTAGAAGATGGTCCAGTGAAAAGCAAGATCGACCACCCAAAAACCAATTCTAAGCGCCGCTTGTTCGTGAGGCTAAAATTACGAGCGACCTAAGTACAGATATGTCAATAACAATTCGTGAGCCTTGCGTGGCCTTCTGACACGGCGCTACATTGTATCCTACTTTTTGGGGTGTCTGATACTTGATTCTATTCTAATTGGCCTATCATACACCCAGCGACTTGCTCTTAAGCGCCATTCCACATTCGTCCCCGCCATGCAAAACCCTGAGTGCTCAGCCTCCCAGAAAGGAGTGCTATCGGCCTATCGATTCAGTGGCATGTCAGCGGAGTCTGGCGGCTGAACGAGCAGATGACGACGATCAACGCCAGCGGTGCTGTTCGCATGGACGCTTCTTGGATAATTGGCCATCAGTCGTTCATTACAATATATCGTTTGGCGCCTGGATTGCACTTGTGAGGAACTGCTAATTCTGAGAGCCTTCCATCCAGGCCTTCTTGACATACAAATAGCCCTCTCTTTAACCTGCTCCTTCCTCACCATCAAGCAAGCACAACAATACTCTTCCATATACTGTTATCCTTATTCCAGAACGCAGACCGACCTATCTCGAAAATTTCTTCGCAATGTTCAAAGCAACAGCACGTTCTCTGTACCAACTCATCGGGAAGACAAGATTGGGTGATCTTCCTCCTGAATGGCAGGCTCCTGTTGGACAGGTTCTTGACGCTGAAGAAAAGAGTGTGAGTCGAATCATTCCATCTTTGGCTTTGTAGCAGATACTGATGCGTGCGCAATAGGACCCCAGGTTCAAGAATGCTGAGATCCGGTAACCCTCAGACTCTCCGATGGAATTCTGGGATAAACATGAGATACAAGCTAATCGGATTTCATAGAGGCTCTAAGCCACATGCTTCCCACGATGATCCGACCGACCCGAAAGAAGTCGTATCCGTTCGTATCAAGGATGACGGCCTGAAAACTTTCCGGAGACTGCACATTCATCAAGATGGCTCCGTCAAAAGAATTGATGTTTAGAGTGCTTGTTGGGGTCAGCGATCTGAGGTCAGTAGGATGGGTAAGGATGTATTTCTGGAAGACCTGGCCATATCCGTCCTACCATTTGTATTGCTAGTTATGCGCTTTGGATTCTTTTGTCTTGGGTACTGCAGCTGTTGGAATGACTAGTCTTGGGTTAATTGATTTTGTGAGAGATTGAGTCTAGTGTTCACGCCCTTCCTTACGTCCTGCGTAGCTAGCACTGAAAAAACTAGAATGTCATTTGAACTTGGCTGGGTGGGTATACAGGTTCGTTTAAGGCGAGCGTAGCCATGGATCGTCCAAAAGGTCCCTCGCCGATTCTCTCTCCTCGGGCTTCCATTTGAGCATCTTGCGCAGGAATTGCAAAAAAAGCTGCCGCGATTCTCCCTCCAAGATTTCTTCAAGATTTTCCAAAGACACAGGAGGAATCTCGGTAGCCGCCTTCCAATTTCCTAGCCCACAGTCAGCAATAAAAAGATTCTTGGGATATCAAAATCTACTCATACCTTCGTTATCAAAGAACTGGCTTGCATAGTCACTGCTCTGCACCAGATCTTTCGGGGGTGCTCCCATAATAGCTACCATCTCAGCGAGATGATGAGCATCGGAGCATTTCTTATCTGAATCTCTAGCGTAAAACAGATGCCCTTGTTGGAAGATGTCCCATGTCTGTCCCGATCATTGAATTAGTAAATGCACGAACATCCATAATTATGGTATTGGCCAAACAGCCTGACGGGGTGAAAAAGATGGGTTGCATACCAGGACACCAACATTCCAGATATCAACCTTCTCATTCCACGGCATCTGCAAAACCACCTCAGGAGCCCGATAGATATAGGGCTGGATATCCCCGGAATAAGTACTTGACCCAAAGCGAGCCTGACCGAAGTCACACAGCGTAGGACGGCCATGTTGTTTGGTTTTTCTGAGGTTGCGAGAGGCATAGATCACTCGATCGCCCACGACTTTGCGTGGGCTGGGGTTGGACTTCTCTTCTTCTTCGAAATCTGCCAATATAGAATTGTCTTCTATGGCCATCATGATGTTCTTTTCTTGGATATCTGGAGGGGACCAATTAACTAAGGGTTTTCTTCTGAAGGGGTTATAGGACGAATCAGTATACCTGTATGGACAATTCCAGCTTCCGCATGGAGATAGTCCAAAGCAAGAAGGAGATGCACGAGGGTTAACTTGACTATCTTTTCAGGAAGTACTTTGGCCCTGAGATGTGTGCGAAACTCATGAAGGCTCATCCCTAGCGGCGGGTGAACCAGGCATCCGAAAGTGCCTTTTTCGGACGTAATGTGAAAGCTATCCAATGCTTTTCGAATAAGCTGCACACCAGCATGGTCTGCTGTGCTAAGAGAATTCAAGTGGCTGTAGGCTTCCCTCTCTCGTTGGCCCTCTGTTGAATTGCGCTCAAATACCTTTAGTGTGACATAAGCGTGCTGCCTAGAACTACAGTGAGTTTTGTTTCGCGCCGCAGCTCATATTGCATGTAGGGTAAGCTGACTGGAGGTCCCGGCAAAGCCAAACGGTCGAATATCCACCGTAACCCAATTTACCAATGACCTGATACCGAGATTGGAAGACTTCGCCAATCTTCACGGGATAGAAGTCATCGGGTGAGTACCAGGACAGCGTCTCCTCCTCGACCTTCTCGTTTGCATCGAGAAGAGGAAAGTTTGACTGGGAGAAATCGCGCACTGGCGATGGGGGACGTTGGAGCAAAGATCGCCAGGAGTAAATTTGCCTGGATAACCGAGATGGAATGCGGAACATCGATGCCATGATGACAGGTTTGATGGATGATGAACACTACTACTCCAGGCGATCAGGGGATAACGCGCGACCTTATGCCTGCCAGGTCAACAGGCACGCTGGAGGGGATGACTCAGCAATGCTGACGTGATGGGGGGTCTTGTGCATCTTTGGACCCGCAGTTGCCATCACATGACTTGCATATCTGAAAATGTCTCATAATTGCCCTGAAGTTAGGCGCTTTGAGGTGGTATGAGCCTGGTGAATACTTCTTCTCGCTACTGAGAGGAGATGGTGCTTTATTAATTTGCTGGGAGTAGATTGCTATGCACCTATCCCGAAGTCTTAAGTATGACAGGGATGTCTGTATTCCGAAGTGCTCAGCCTATGCTGGTATACTTAACCTGTTTGGCTAATACTGTGATATTGATGAGATTCTTCCGTTTATAATCCCAGATCATGCATAGATAGATTCTGGAAAATGATCTAATTAAAAATGCTACACTAATGAACGATATGAGCTGGAGATCCCGATTATTTATGGAGAGGTCTCAATTTATATTCAATGTCATTGCAGATTTTTCCTTCGAATAATGGCAAAAGAGTAATTGCTATAATATCTTCTAGTAAATCTGCTGCTGATACTCTACGTTACTGGTGCTCTTTGTTAGGCTTGTATACTATTATCCCAATTTCCTGAGTTATCCATCCTGTTCTTGACCCTTGACGAAAAACATGTTTAGCGTGACAAAGATGCCGTGCTGCCTACATAAATAAAGTATAAATAAGACTTCTCGTATGGGTCATAGATAGGGGTAATATTGAAACAGAAGTGATGCCTGTACAGCCACATGTTTGAGCCTACCCCGCAGCTCAGTTTTCCAAAAACTTGATGCCGCAGTTGGATACCGAGAAGCTATTGGGTGAGTAGCTAGGAGAGTTTTTCTCCTTTCGAGCTTCTCAGTTGGGTCAAGGAGAAGAAGACTTAATTGAAAGTAGTTACGCACGGGCGAGAAAGGGCATTGGAACAAAGCACGACTGTAGTACAGCGGTCTAGATAGTTTTGGTGACTGGTGGCATCTCCAGGTCATGATGAGAATATGGGCGAGGAAAGATGGTTAGTTCAGATGGTGATAATTCAGCCTTGTGTTTACGGAAGCAACCGCATGATTCGCTCTCTGTGTGACAGGGCATCTGTTCCACAATCAAATGACTCAATATATTTCTCAGCCTGATGCCTTCGACCCCGCTATTTGTGAGATATATCTTAGCCTTGCCTGCAATCTGCGGATCTTGCTACTAAACGGTCCTTCTTCCTGCTTCGGCATACTCCACTACAAGTCTACTCTTTATCCTCGATCAGGCTGTTACATCCTCACCCTAAACCATGCAATCAACCACCATCATGGAGGAACACGAGGAGTCCGAGTATCTCGAGGACTCTGAGGACTCTAGCGACATCTCGGATGACCAGCCCGAATGTAATTACATTTACCACGATGACCTACCAATCTTGCCAACCTGTTACGTGTATGTCGCTATACTACCAGGGGACGGCGTATTGAAGCACTGGATGCTTTACATCGACGCTCCAACCTACACCGAAAAGCCCATTATCCACCTCGTCGGATCCCCAGATTCTTACCGAGTCGAAACACGATTTTTGACGGACGAAGATGAAGATAGTTTCATTGACCGTGTTAATTTGTGTGATATTCCAAATCGACAGGGGGTGTACGATGCTATTATCAATGCTGGAGAACGTGCACGCGTCAATAACCAAGATCCGAGCTATAACTCTCAGGTCTATATTCTTAGGCTTTTGCGTGCATTGGAAAGGCGACGCATTGTCAGCAACAAAGATCCAAAGTATAAAGAGGCAAAGAAAAAATTGAAGGGAAAACAGCAGAGGCCGAACGTTATGCAGTGAATGAATGTTAGGTCGTTACTGCCTAGGGTGCTGATGCGTTGCTGTTGGCGCCTTTCGTTTAGTATGACTTTGCTTTTGAAAGGGTATGCGTGATGTGGAACATCTCGTGCCTCTTTATCTAGGAATATCAATGGAATCTTGGATTTGTCTTCCAATTTCACGTTTTGTAGTCACAGTTTAGCTGTCTGTATGGCGGTCTCCATAGGTTCTAAGCTCATCGGCACTATGCATAAGTGACAAGGCTAGCGTGGGGCTGTTACCAATGATATCGGGACACATCAAGTACACACCCCTTGACATGCAGGTGCTGGTAAGAAAGATATCTTACTAGTTTGTTTAAGCGAAGTAACGGAAACTAGGGTGAGGGGTAAGGTGGCAGTCCGACCTCTGAAGCCATATCTGCCTCGCTCGTGCCCTTCCACCCTATCTTCGCATCGGTGACTGCCACCCCCGAGATAATGCCTTTCCGAAAGCGCCTGAAAGACTTAAAGGCGACTCTCCATCCACCAAAAAACTCCAGTCTGAATGTTTCTCAAGATACCAGCACTGCATCGTTGGTTTCACACAATACTCCAGTCGCTAATGAGAGTTCTTCGATCATTCCCGATCCAGTTCCTCTAAGACTCGAAGGTCTGTGGAAGAAGGCTTACCTAGATCTCCAAGCCAAGAGTCCAGAGCTACTTGCCCAGTATGAAAGGATCGTCCTGTCGAGCGCGGAATCGGATACCTTGAACAACGAAAAGCGAGAAAATACTGACATTGATCCTCGACTCGAGTATTGCGTAAAAGGGCGCCTCGAAGCGATCGAAAAGTCACGGCTTAAGATATGCATTAGAGGAAGAGAGATCGAGGTCAGAAAACAAGTGCGTCGCGTCGTTGGGGGAATTCTGTCTGTGAAAGACGTTATATCCGCTGCAGTGAGCGCAGAGCCACATGCCTCTATAGCATGGGCAGGTGTTCTGTTCCTACTAGATCCACTGGCCAAATCATTTCATCAGGATGAGGAAGCCATGAGCGGATTTCAGGCTGTATCAGATCTGATGGTTCGATATGCATTTCTGGAGAAAAGCCAGGCCAGAATATATTCGACTTCTGCCTCCAAAGTAGCCGAATCGCCCCAGCATCTTGCAGAGTTGGTGAGATCCAAGACCGTCGAGCTATATGTTCTTATACTTGAGTACCACATGTGTCTTGCTACGCACTTCAATCATTCAGGGTACAGGCGATTTTTGAAGGACTGTGTAGATGTCGATAAATGGCGCAACATGCTCGAGTCGATAACGCGTCTTGATGGAAAGATTCGCCAGGATTTGACAATATTCGTTGGCGACGATATCCAAGCGATCTTCAAAGAGTTGGAGAATTCACAGCAAGTGGTGATAGACTCACTCTCTGTATTAAAGGAAAGATTCAAGGTAGGCCTCCCCAAAATAACGGATATTCGTACAACAGAATCGTATTGACGTAAGGTGATCATGACAGGAGGCCAAACAAAAGGAACTTCTCGACGACCTTCCAGTGGTCTCGAAGGCAAAGTTTGGATCCTTTGACGATGGAAACAAATCAGAATGCCTCGAGGGCACGCGGACTGAGATACTTCGTGAAATTCAGTCTTGGGCCGAGTCTCCGGATGACTCTCAAGTGTTCTGGCTCCGAGGAATGGCAGGAACCGGCAAGTCTACAATCTCCCGTACCTTTGCCGCTGCGTGCCAGCAGCGCAAGTCGCTTATACCTCATGGACCATCTCTTCCGGCGCACCTCTATCTTGGTGCTAGTTTCTTCTTCGATAGAAGTGAGCCTGGGCGCAACACCGTTGAAAAGTTGTTTCCTTCTATCTCCTATGAGCTAGCATCATCATTCCCAGATTCCAGAGACAAGATATGCCAAGCAATCTCGGAAAACCAATTCATCGGCACCCAGAACTTGCGCAATCAGTGGCACAAGTTGATTCTAGAACCACTTTTGACACTTGAAAAGGAGCTCCTCCTACCCGTGACACTGGTATTGCTGCTAGATGCACTTGATGAGGCCGTGTCCGAGGACCCTATGGAGACTGGAAAACCGGCCCATGATATTGGAGGCGTCCTGAGGCTTCTGGCCACAGCTGGCAAGCTACGAAATATTCGGTTGAAGATTTTCCTCACTAGCAGGCCAGAGATATGCTCTCAGTTTCTTCATGGTCTTTCTGAAGGGATCAGTGTCAGAGACTTTGAACTCGAAAAGACCCCAATGACATCTGAGGCGCCCAACCTTCCGAAAGACGACATAGCCTTGTATCTGGAGCATGAGATCAAGCAAATTGCGTCCCGAGCCACCATCAAGTATCCTGAGTCGCATGTAAATTCTACCTGCTGGCTCACTCAGGATGATGAAAGGAGAATCGTTCGTACTCTGGCGGATAGAAGCGATGGCCTGTTTATTTATGCAGCCACCGCATGTCGCTTCCTGGATGGGGTAGATGACTTGGAAGATTTGCAAGCACGCATGCGGGAGCTATCTGCGGACGACTCGGGAGAATCACCACAGGAAATTCTGGATCGAACGTATAGTCAAATTCTGAGTTACTCTGTTATTCACAGTTCCAGGAAAACAAAGACTGAGAAGGCCGATTTCTTTGGGCTTTTCCAACGAATAATCGGGGCCGTTGTTGTCCTAGCTGAGCCTCTCTCGATTGCAACCCTCGAAGACCTTTTAGGTTTGTCTGAGAGGGCATCAAAACCTCGAAGATTTTTGAGAAGTCTGAGCTCTGTTATCTCGTGTGGGGATAGTTTTGAAGCACCGATCCGATTGTTACACATGTCTTTTCGCGACTTTCTTCTAGGCCAGCCTCAAAGGAGATGTCTTTATGACGAATTTTGCATTGACTCGAGAGAGGCCCATAGAGTCCTCTTAAAGAGCTGCTTAAACTTGCTGTCGAGTACTCTGAAACAAGATATCTGTTCTCTTGATGACCCATCTTTCTTGGCCAAGGATATTGATCCATCTTTGCTGGACCAAAAAATTCCAGTCTGCGTCCGATACGCTTCCCAATATTGGTCGCATCACCTCCAACAAGCTGATCTCGAGCTGTCTGATGATGACTGTGTACATCAATTTCTGAAACAGAATTTCCTGTATTGGCTTGAGCTGATGAGTATTCTTCGAATGATACCGGCAGCTACACTCAACGTCATCGAGCTTGAAAGTTGCTTTAATGCCCTACCGGTAGGTACCAACTAATTGTTATCCGTTCATCCATCTATTCCACTAATCACTAAATGTTATTCCGCTATATTTCAGCGCGATGGGAGAGCCGGGATTCAAGATATGATATCTGACATGAAGCGTTTCATGCTTTCATCGAGGAATGAAATCGAAAACTTACCCCTTCAGGTTTATCGTTCGGCACTCATTTTCGCCCCGGAACAAAGCATCTGCCGGAAAGCCTATGGGAGTTTGATTCCAAGTACCTTCTCCAGATTGCCTAGAGTGATGGACAAATGGAAGCCTCTACTTCAGGAACTCTATAACAAATATTCCGGTCGTTGCCTAGCCATATCTTCAGATGGAAAAACTCTCGCTGTCCTGTGTGGGCCATGGAAGCTCTCTAGGGTTAATGTGTGGAATATAACTACGGGAACATTGCTATATACGATCGATTGCGGTGGGTCGCCAGACATTATCGCGTTTCTTCCTGGCGACAAGCACATTCTTTCCTTTGGGGGATTTCAGGGTGTCCAAGTCTGGGATATAAGTTCCGGGATGTTGCTCAAAAAGATCCTTTCTTGGGAAGGTAAATCCTCGGATGATGATAGGTGGGAAAGGCCTCACGAGGATTCATTGTCATCTCTAGGGTGCCTAGCGATGGTACACTGCAGTAGAAAGAGCATTGGGTTGATCTATGCTACACAGGGAGAACTGGAGATTGTTCATGTACCCACCACCATTAATACCATGGCATGGACTCCAGACGGAGCCGCCTTGGCGATATCTCTGACTGACGGTAGTATATTATTCTGGGATGCAATTGAGTCCGTTTTTCTACTATCGCTGAGCCATACCTCAGGAATTGGGAAGGGCCTCAATATGACATTCTCGGCCACCGGTGAATTGTTGACAGAAACACTATTGAGTGATTGTGTTTCACTTAAGCTATGGGATTGGAGGACGAAAGCTTTGTTGCTGGAAATAATTGATGATTCGCTAGACTGGAGAGATTGCCAGTCCCTCGACTCAGACAGTATTATGCATTTCTCCCCAAGTGAAAAAGTTGTAACAACCTGGCATCGCTCTACAGGACTTCAGAGATGGGATTATGTGACTCGTCAACGCTTGGTGAGACTCCCTACGCCCGATCCGAAACTGCGCGTTAAACTCTCGCCAAACGGGAAGATGTTTGTAGTTGCAACGATACGGGCAGATCGCACACCAATCATTGATCTTTTCGACTCGGCAACAGGCGAACTTCTGATGAGCCTGAGAGGCATCACGGCTGATCCATGCTTTGTATTTGACTGGGAAAGTCGACTTCTCATATCCGCTGATCTCGACAGAATAGTTCGAATTTGGGATCTATCTTCAGACTTGAGATCGGAACAGCTTGCAGCTCCGCTAAAATCTGACGGGAGGCTCATCTTGTCTCATGACCATCAATTTGTACTATCGGCATCCACAGACAATATCTGCCTTTGGGAGAACAAATCTGGCTCTCTTAGTCGGAGAGTCAACAGGAAAGATACAGAAGGCATTGCTGAAATGTTTGGGCAGGTTCTGGTCAGGGGCTATAAAGGATCAATCTTGACCAATTTGAAGACGGCAACGGAGGGAATGGACACCAATCGGCTTTTCGACAAGATTGTCTTAGACCTTGTCCAAGGCTATCTATACAAATCTCGGACAGAAGATATCAGTCCAAACGGCAAGCTTCTTGCGAAAGCTTCGGTCTCAAGGGAGAGTGCTCATTACGAAGACGATAATTTTTACATCACAGTGTGGGATATAATCACTGGCAACGTGGCTTGCACCGTCCCTCGCGGTTACAAACAAGAGCCTTATTTGTCTTTCTCACCTGACGGGAAGCTCCTGGCAATTGTTTTTTGGAATAGCGATTCCGAAGCAATAGCTCTAGAAGTATGGGATGTGATTGACGAAAAGTGTCGACTTCAATGGGATACGTGTCAGGGCCGGGGCTTCAATGCGATACAGGTTCTCTGGTCAGCCGACGGAACAAAACTGGCAATCAACTGTCCCATCTTCTTCTTGGAGAAGATAAAAGCCCATGCCATCATTATCTTTATTGATTTAGCAGAAAGCAAAACCATACTTCTCGAATATCCGGAAGTCTGTGCTGCACTGTCCTCAGATGGAAGGCTGGTTGCTACTGGTGACCCTGGTGGGATAAGTCTCTCCTTGTGGGAAAGAGTTGAAGACAATCTGGAGCTGCTTGGCCATCGCACCGACATGAAATTGCATCTATTAGAGAAGTTGGAATTTGAAGGCGATGAGGTGATTGTTACAGATGAAAGTCGAATTGATGTTAGATCATTGCTACCAAATTGGGACTCAAGAACCAGTCGGCAAATACAATGGAAAGACGACTGGATAATTTACGGGTCAGAAAAAATTCTCCTTCCCTTGCAGTACAGACCGCGTGATGTGGTTGTAACAAAAGACAATGTTTTGGTTATGAGGAGCAAGTCTGGTGAGGTTACGTTTTGGGAGTTCGCAGATGAGGCGGCAGAGGGTTGAGAGATGTGTTTGTGGCTGGAAGTACCTAACTTTCTGGAGTTCCCAATGGATTTATTGGGCTTCATCGTTGTCTCTCCGAAGACATCAAGGTCATACCCAAGGATCTGTGTCGTAAATCTACCAGGTTGGGGGTGGGGGATTTTATGAATTCAATGATATTCGTTTTTGCATTTGCACGAGCTTGGATGACAACCCTCTCGCATACAGGCAGGTGTCTGGACACTGCACTATGCAAGCAAGGTAATGTATTTCGGGCCTTGGCAATTCTCATAAAGTCATGTTTGAATGGATCAGCATGGTCAATAGGAGAGGCATAGCAAGAGGTCGCGAAGCAGGCAGAACGGTTGGGCATGTGTCTCGCTAGATGAATGCTCTGATGAAATATAATCATCAGGATGTGTCAGGGTGTTACGTTGAAGAATGAGCATCAACACCGGTTATTACTCAATTAAGCTCTTTGGTCTAGGGATATCTTTGACATGCTAATGATGGACAAAAAATCTACCAAAGAGGCTATCTCGAAGCAAGGTGCTAAATGAATGGCCCGGGTGTCAAACGCAGCAATTATCCGTCTACGGAGCTCCTGAAATATCCACCTTGGATTACCTTACCACTCTGTTGCCTGAGCTGCAAATACAAGTTATCGAGTACCTTGACTATATTTCCTTAGCGGTTCTGTCACAGACAAGTCAATATCTCCGGACTAATCTACAAGTTCAAAGCCCTACTGCGACACCGCAACAGAAGATATTATATCTGTTCGCCGCAGAGGAATGGAAAAGGTAAACATCTACGCGAAGAAGCCCTAGTGTCACATCATCTCCATATATACTGATCTTTGCGAAAAGGAATAAAATTCGGTTCGCCCGCCCTTGCTGCTCCAAGATTCGACACAGAAGAAGGTTTGCCCGCCTCCCAGTAAAGCGCAAGTATTGGGAGGGACAAGAACTACTCAGGACGACGTCCACTTTGGCTCCAGTGTAGTCCGCAAAGATACGACATATTGAGAAAGAATAGACATAGACCATAATAGGTGTGTATGCCTTTATCTTGAGTTCTGCATGGAAGTTCTGTGGGATAGATCAAATGCTTGGAGGATCTGAAGAAGACACGGCGGAGGGAATCTTCTAGCAAGTATTATATGCGATCTAGTCAAGAAAATTGCTTGCTCAACATCTTACATGCCCTAGTCCCCGACATATCTACAACTCTTATCTCCAAGTACATTTTGCCTGGTTACCCCAAATCAGCGGCTCATGAGGCAGAAGTAGTGGGAAGTCAGTGGTGGGTTGGTTTGGTGGGGATGGGTGGGAAGAAGCGATGCTGATTAAAATATTATGTAATAGGAAGTGTTTTTGTGTCATCCCATGATGTTCACGAGATAGTCAGTTAGGAGTAGACATGAAACAATGAATAATATAACTCAACTTCATACTCCAAGCTCCGTGTGTTCATGTCAGTATCGTTGAGGTTTCACTGGCCTCTATCCACTTGGAAGAGGTGCGAGAAAGTGAGGAGAGGAACCATACGAACTGACCGAAGAAACCATAAGACTACACGTCCTAACACATGTGTACCGCCATAACCGCAGCTGGCGAGATAAATAGAGACAATATGTTTATTCAACATTATTAATGGCATGGGTAGAGGGCTAGGAGGATCTTAGAGATGAAAAGAGGAAGTAGACCGGGTGGATCTGCATTCAGGCGAAAGCTACCACACCCACACTTATCTAGCTGCATGTCTAGTCGAACAACACATTTGCAGGATCTAATCAGGTTGCCGTCGGAAAAGCCAAAAGGAAGCCGGTCACCGTATCTGTTGTTCCTGACAGAGAGCCGAATATACTCCGTAAGTAGCTTGCAGATAACTGTAGGGTTATGATGCCTGAAGTATTTACAGACACCTTAATGATGCTTCCCTCGCTATGAGCGAAGGGATTCCACTATGTGTCTGTCAACTGCAACAGTGAAAGGTGCTCGCTCCATCTAAGCTTCAGCTAAGCAGGTCCTCGATAGAATGAAATCCAAAACACCGCTTCATCGGCGGGGGAGAATTCATCAATCGGGGATCCGCCGAGCTCCACCGATGGCGAAAAGCCAGAATCCACCGAGTGTCGCCTCGCCCGATCGAGCAGGCCTGCCGAATCGCAAGTTCCACGATGGTCATGGCTGATTGCAATGTTGATGTGATGATTGATTCAATAAATTAATCAAGCACTGTAAACTGCAATGTTTCAAAGCCATTGAGTACTTTTGCAAAAAGCAATTGGAGGGTATGGAGTAGAGGAAGGGCTGCAGATCGCATGCATGTGACATCACGGGATTGATTTCTTTTCTTCCATTCGAGACATTCTAACCCTCACAGTTTCCCTGTCATACCGCTGGTTGCTTGTTGGCAGCTCAGGGCAAGTGCTCCAGTATTTCTACGACAGCCCACAGCTCTCTCTTCTGTGTTCTACTCCGTACCATTTATACAAAAGATGAATGTCCCCGAGGACTGTGATGACCCCGCAACGAGGTCTCTTGCCCATTGATCGACATCATCACGATCGTCAACGCAACGGACACAGACTCCCAGGCTGCAGAAACAATGCAACCATCTGCAGCAACTGGACAGCCGAGAGGGGTAATTTTCCCACCACCTGCACCTCCGGCAAAATAAGAATCAGCATTGCCCCCCCCCCCGCGCAGTGGATGGAGCCTCTGTTTTGTCGCGACTCCACCGGCCCGTCAGCGCCTTGAATGGCGGTGGCGACAAGCGACTGCGGGTACACACTAACTAACACTAAACACACACCGTGATCGAATTTTCCACCGCCATCGTCCATGCGCCCTCCCCCACGACTGTGATCTCCGCTTCGCAACGGATTCGGTGCTTTCTCGCCCTT
The DNA here is from genome assembly GCF_003184835.1 of Aspergillus costaricaensis CBS 115574. Taxonomy (NCBI): domain Eukaryota; kingdom Fungi; phylum Ascomycota; class Eurotiomycetes; order Eurotiales; family Aspergillaceae; genus Aspergillus; species Aspergillus costaricensis. Next base: position 108,197 of record NW_020291844.1, read on the forward strand.
ACAACCGCGGAACCCGACGATGCTATCCGTAGTGGGGGGAGGACACAGCACAGCGGTGGGACGTCATGCCTCGCAGCAATAATTGTAGTGGATGGGTTGGCAATGGGTTGTGTCAATACGGGACTCCATTGCCCCTTATGGAGCCCTTCTGGATTAACCATGGATGGAGCAGGTCAACCGATGCCACTGGTGATCCACGACCCTTCCGCCAGCTGCCGTCCATTGGCCCGCACGATGGATCTGCTCCCCATCCTAAGGCTGGCAAAGTTCACCAACGCTGTGGATTTTGCAAAACTCAGTTCCCCTATCTTAGGTTATCGACGTGTGCGGTCACCCTTAAATCCCCCCGGACTTCCGGTGGCTGCTCCCTTGGCTTTGTTTCCCCAGATGCATTGAATTCAGTTTCAATTGCTGATCCCCCTTCAGTATGTCACTCCCACTTCCCAATGACATCCTCCTGCTGGTCGGGGAGTATGTGGAAGACTATCGGGACCGCTACAACCTTCTTTTTGTGTGCCGTCATTTTCACGACCTGTTTCTGCGCTTGGTTTACCAAGCAGCTGCCCTAAAGGACTGCTCCCAGACGCGTTCCTTCCTGGGAGCTGTCCTCCGTCGTCCCGAGCTGGCTCGGGCGGTTCGCAGCTTGGACTTCCATGACTGGTGTCCTAAATCCAACTCCACTCCTTCCTCCCCCTCCTCCGACGAAGATTTGGCGCCGTTTGCCCAATTGGCCTATTCCCTCAGTCAAACTGCCGAAGAGCACACGAAATGGGAGCAGGATCTCCGGGATAATGTTGAAGAAGCTTGGATTGCGCTTCTCCTGCCGCTGGCGAGTAACCTGAGGCATCTGCAATTAGTGTACCCCAAGCAGAATGTCTACCTGGACCGCATGATGCAGCGGGCAGTGAGGGGAGAGAAGCCTTTCGATGACCGGCCGGCATTCCGTGTGTTGCGGGATGTGTCGCTGAGCCATTTAGCCGACGAGGAAGACAGCCGAGGAAGTTACATGACTTCCCAGGTCCTTCCTTTCTTTCAATTGCCATCCATGCGGGCATTCTCGGCGGACTCGGTGGTTGAGTCTACCCGCCCACGCGAGGATGAGCCCGAACCAACCCATCCCGTTGAGGAGCCTACTCCCGGCTCTTCGTCCATTGCTGAGATCACACTAAACACGAGCAGTGGATCTCAGGGCATGCAAAGCCTGATCGCCTCATGCTCTTCGCTGCAGTCCTTCAAGTACCAACACTCCGATTCACACCTGCTTGCAGAGGGGTTCCAGCCTTCTGCATTCTTCGAGTCCCTGGCGAACAGCAAGAGCAGCCTGCACACCCTGTGGCTGGATAATTGCGGCACCCACTTGCCTTTCACCATTGCCGGAGCGAACGAGACGCACGACGAGTGGTTTGGACCCCTGACGGAGTTCACTGCGTTGAAGGATATCCGCATCCGTCTGCCCAACCTGCTTGATGTTCGCTACCAGTATGAACCGTCGTGCCCGCTCACCGATGTGCTTCCCGCGTCGGTCGAATCGTTGTATGTGGAAGGCTGTAAGGAAAATACTTTGGCCATGCTGGTTGGACAGCTCCAAAAGGTTCTCAACAAGCGCAAGACGCAATTCAAGGGCCTGGGACGACTCGACGTTGAAGGCTTCTTCCATGACGAGGAGGATGAGGACGCATCAGGCTACCAGCCGGCGGAGGCCGCCGACGAGAAAGTGATCAAACCCCGGGTGTATCAGACGGTAGAGCCGCTGCACCGTGCCTGTGCCGAGGCGGGAGTTGAACTCTATTTGCGCGACCGCGTGTGTTTGGCGACGATGCAAGAGGCATAACATTATGATACGAACCGAGACGAGGATAGAGGATAGACGATAGATGATAGACTTGCGTTGCGCGCACAATACCCATAGACAACTGCTTACTGCTTTGGATTTTTTGATTTGGAATTACGCTCTGATTAGCTAGATTTGGACTTTTTTTGGAATCATCGCGAATTGAATGATTGCATTGAATCGATTACTTGGTCTGACAAATACCTCAGCAGTAGGAATAGAGAACCAGCATCCACGGTTCCGAGGCCATATAGATTGGGAAGGTTACATCGCTCTGACACTGTTGGGCTCTGCATGATAGGTTCTGAACATCCCCGAAAACTCTACAGGTCATCTGCTGTTCCTCGTCCCCCGTAATACGCGATATGCTTGGATAGAGGCACTGGATAGCTTCGGCATTCCCCGAATGGTTTGATTCTGAATGCAACCCCCGCATTTCCACCCCCATAATTCCAGATATCATCCCTAGATGACGTTAGATGACGCTCCATTCTGATGTATTCACCAGGTGAGGATCCTGGCTGAGCAAAGTGGATTAGCTCTCCCAACAACAGGAGCCCTGGACCCTTACCAGCTGGCTCTGTGTTTGTCTGCAGAATTTGTCTTGTTGACTTTCTCTCCTTTCCTTCAGTCGTCTTCAGTCCTGTGTGTTCTGTTGTTTTCACCTCCACTCATCATCACTACTCTCATTTGTCTGGTCGTGGCTGCTTGGTCTTCCGCTGGTTTGTTTGCTTGCTTGTGACGCGGATCACTGGGTTTCCCTGGTCGCTACCATGTCGTCCCTGAGTGCGATCAATAACCCTGAGGACACGCTCGCCGAGCAGGAGAAACCTGTCAATCTGAGAAGCGCCGCTGAGAATGAGGATCCTTTCAGTCATGATGGTGTCGGCGGGGTGAAGTATCGCACTTTGGCTTGGTGGTAAGTGTTCATCCCTTCATCTAGATCGGCTTGGACCTGGCTAACTGTTCAGGCAATGTGCAATGAGTATGTAAGTGCCAGTATTCTCAACAAACCAGGTCTAATAACTTGTACAGTCATGGTCGCAGAGACAATATCCCTGGGCATCCTGTCCCTACCCTCGGCCGTGGCGTCGCTTGGCTTGGTTGCGTGAGTTATGATTGGTATCGTCGACGGAGAGTGGCTTGGTGGCTAACTTAGCCTTGCACAGAGCCGTGATCCTCATCCTTGGCCTCGGCGCTTTGGCAACTTACACGGGCTATACCCTAGGGCAATTCAAGCTCCGATATCCGCATGTGCACAGTATGGGTGATGCCGGTGAGGTCCTGATGGGTCGCATCGGTCGCGAAGTGCTGGGAACCGCGCAGCTGTTGTTTCTGATCTTTATCATGGGCAGTCACCTTCTGACCTTTACTGTGATGATGAATACCTTGACCGACCATGGCGCCTGCTCTATTGTGTTTGGCGTGATCGGCTTGGCGGTGTCGTTCGTCTTTACCTTGCCGCGGACGCTGAAGAAGGTGTCCTGGTTTTCCATCTCATGTACGTCCATCCTAGAGCTTCTGATGATGCAGAAGGCTTACAGTCACAGCTTTCATCAGCATCACTGCCGCAGTGTTGATCACCATGATTGCAATCGCGATTCAAAAGCCAGGTGACGGCCGTGTCGATGCCGTCGTTGACAATTCATTCTACAAGGCTTTCCTAGCTGTCACCAACATTGTCTTCGCATACGGTATTTCCAAATCACTCCTTGAAGAGCAGAACCAAAGCTAACCAATCCAGCCGGGCACGTGGCCTTCTTCGGATTCATCTCAGAAATGCGCACGCCGACCGATTACCCCAAGACATTGTACATGCTGCAGGGGATTGATACGTCAATGTACACCATCTCGGCGGTCGTCATATACCGCTACGGAGGAAAGGACGTGGCATCTCCGGCATTGGGATCGACCAGTCCGCTGATGTCCAAGATTGCCTACGGCGTTGCTATTCCGACGGTAAGCCGCCCTCCAGAATTCTTGCTTGAAAAGTACTGATAAGTAACGTAGATTGTGATCGCTGGCGTGATCAATGGTCATGTGGCATGCAAATACATCTACGTCCGTCTGTTCCGGGGAACCGACCGCATGCACCAGCGCGGACTTGTTTCGATTGGGACGTGGGTGATGATTGGGTTGGTGTTGTGGACGCTGGCGTGGATTATCTCTGAGGCGATTCCTGTGTTCAACGATTTGCTGAGTCTGATCGTAGGTTTTCCATGGCGTGTGTGTTGTTGAACAAGACTAACAGTCGCAGACGGCGCTCTTTGCCAGCTGGTTTACATGTGAGTTCCGCCGAGTCTAGAACCATCCCTGCACTAACCAATCTTTTAGATGGACTAAGTGGAATCTTCTGGCTGTTCCTCAACTGGGGCCGATACTCCTCATCGCGCCGCAGGATCCTACTGACCGGTCTGAACCTGCTCGTGGTACTTGTAGGTGGCTGTCTAGTAAGCATACAACCCACCACCTCATCACAATAACATCACAAACATCACAAAATTACTAACCAGACAGTGCGCCCTTGGTCTCTACGTCTCCGGAAAATCAATCCATGATCACCCCAAAAGCACCAGCTTCTCATGCTCCAACAATACTTGAACCCAGCCGGTGATCGGATAAGTGGAGGCCGAGAGCCGATTGTCGGGTTAGGGAAAAGTGCGAGTCAGGCACCGACAGATTGGGTGATGTCAGTCCATGTGGAGGTTCTCTTATGTACAATTAAGCAAGCAGGTCTTGTTTTAATAGTATTGTATTGAGAGCCAATGGCTAGCGCTGATATGGCAGCTTGCCACCAGCGCAGATGACGTCGCCGGATCCGGTCGGATACGCCGTTTACTTTGACATCATCCCACCAGATGCATACATTAGGATAATGCATAATAAATACAGTAGTCAACGCACACAATATGTAGCGTAGGAATATCAAATCGAGTGCATAGTAGCTGTGAATCCACCATGGAAGACACACGCACGCAAACTGCCTCCCTGGCAGAAGAATCTCGTCGCAGCCATCACTCCAGCAGCACCTTACCGAACGAGCACGATGAAAAAGACATAGAGAAACAGCGTCTCCACGGCGGCATGGCCGAAGGCACAAAGGACAACAAAGAACCCGACCCCAACATCGTGGACTGGGATGGTCCAGATGACCCAGTATGTCCCTTTCCACCCTCCTCCCCGACCCCATCTATACTCAAAACCCAATCCCAAACCCTAACCACCCACCCATCACAGGAAAACCCCCAAAACATCCCCCGTTTCCGCAAATGGCTCATAACAATAATCCTCGGCCTCATGACCATATCCGTGACCTTCGCCTCATCCGTCTTCAGCACCGCATCCACCGTAACAGCGAAGCAATTCCACGTCTCCTCCGAAGTGATGGTTCTCGGCACAAGCCTCTTCGTGCTCGGATACAGTTTCGGCCCGCTCTTCTTCGGTCCCCTATCCGAGCTCTACGGCCGCAAAACCCCCCTGTTCGTGGGATTTTTCATCTTCGCTATATTCCAGATCCCGGTTGCCGTGGCGCAGAACCTCCAGACGATAATGATATGCCGGTTCCTGGGCGGACTGTTTGCTAGTGCGCCGTTGGCGATTGTCGGTGGTATGCTGGCGGATATATTCGGTCCTGTGGAGCGGGGGATAGCGATCGCGGTGTTCGCGGGCGCTACGTTCGTGGGGCCGGTCGCGGGCCCGATTGTCGGGGGGTTTATCACGATGAGTTATCTGGGGTGGAGATGGACGGAGTATATCACGGCCATTATGGCGTTCTTTTTTGGGGCTGTGGGGTTTGTGGTTGTTCCGGAGACGTTTGGGCCGACGTTATTGGAGCGGAGAGCGCGGAGGAAGCGGTTCGAGACAAAAAATTGGGCATTGCATGCGCGGTCGGAGGAAATGCCGGTTGATATCAAGCATATTGCGACTGTGTATCTCGTCAGGCCGTTTTTGATGCTTGTGAGAGAGCCGATTCTGTTGCTTATCACGTTGTATATGGGGTTTATTTATGGGTTTTTGTATCTGTGTTTTGAGGCGTATCCGGTGGCGTTTCAGGAGTTGAGGGGGTGGAATGAGGGGGTGGGTGCACTGCCGTTTATTTCCATTGCTGTGGGGGTCGTGTTTGGGTGTTGTGTTATTGTGTTCTTTACCAAGACGAGGTTTCAGAGGGTGTTGGAACGGGAGGGCCATGTTGTTCCGGAGGAGAGGTTGATTCCTATGATGATTGGGGGGGTGTTGTTGCCTGCCGGCATGTTTTGGTTTGGTTGGACGAGTAATCCTGGGATTATTTGGGTGCCGCAGGTCATTGCTGGGGGGTTTTTGGGGGCGGGGATACTGTTGATTTTTATGCAGGTATGTTGTCTTTTTCCTTTGAGTTTGATGTGTGTGATGCTGATGGTGATGGTATAGGGGCTGAATTATATCATTGATTGCTACAACATCAATGCCAACTCGGCTATTGCGGCGAACTGCTTCTTTCGGTCGGGACTGGGGGCCGGGTTTCCGATGTTTGCTATTCCGATGGTGAGTATTTTCCTCTTGTTGACAGCTTTGTGGGTTTCTTGGTGAAGGAGACATGTTGATTTATGATGCAGTTCCATAATCTGGGCGTGCCGTGGGCTATGACCCTGCTGGGATGTTTGACTGCCATATTGTTCCCCGTGCCGATTCTGTTCTATATCTATGGAAGTAGAATTAGGTCCTGGAGTAAGTTTGCGCCGACTGATTAGGATTCATGCTGTGGTGAGAGGACAGCAAGGTTATGATATAATATGATTTATTGTGTATGTAATAGGTAGTCAGTTAGATACTATTCACTTCGATCTTTATAGAGAAATACTGCAATTTATCCAAAAGATACTCTACACAACAAACAGAAATACTCATATAACAAACAGTCCATTCAACCATGGCCCAATCTGGTCAATCCTCATAGTAACAGCAGAGACATCCTCAGTTCGAGCCACACCTAACAATCAACACTGACAGACGCGAACGGAATGCCAATACATCCCTGCACATCTCCCGCAAAGTTCGCCGAACTTCCCTGACAGTTGTCCCCAGACCAGGTGGTGATCTTGCACTTGCTGTCGGCGGTACCGACGTTGAAAGACGCCCCAGGCAGGCTCACAAAGCAAGATTCTCCAGACCCGATGATGGCAGGGTTGGCGGAGGAACCTTCGCAGTTGTTGCCGGACCAGGTGGTAATTGTGATGCTTTCGCTGCGGGTTGAGAGGGGAGTGGATTCGGCGGTGGTAGTGAGGGCCAGGACGCCCATGGCGGCGAGAGGGAGGAAGTGGTGGAGTTGCATTTTGCTTTTTTGGTAGACGTTTCTTTTTAGAAAAAGATGTGAGGATGGATAAGTGGCTTGTTTGTAGGAGGCAATGGAGTATGTAGATGATTGAGATAGAGAAGCTGAGCTGGGTTGTTATCGAGATGAAGAGCGAAGAAGACCGACTTTATACCTTCTTCTTCGATATTCCGCCCCATTCAGATGCTTGTCTTCTTCCTATACTCAGGGCAGTGCAAGGCCGAACATACCCGTCTATTCCAGGCGCAGTCATCGTGAACCCATTATGGTGGCTCATTTCACGCTTCAGTTGGATCTTTGGCCCTTCGAGGTGTAGATCTATGATCATTTCTGTATTCAGTATGCTGATCTGTGAGAAGTGGAGTTTTGGCCCCAGTAGGGTACCTGAGGGGAAAAGATATTCGGGCCCTTGCAGATCGGATGGAAGGCCTTAAGCTTTGGCCCCATGGAGCTTACTTGCCGTTTACTGTGTGGGAGGCTGATGTATTTAGAATGAATTTGGGGTTATATGGGGGTGCAGTATGCTCGCTATTCTTTTGTGCTTCTCAATTCCACAATATGTTGTTTGTTTCGCTGACATGCTGGCTGAGTAGGCCTTAGTGTATGAAGAGACTGTTAATTATCTCAACTGTCAGGTGGTCCTATCTCAAATTCACATTGTACTCGTGTACATTGACACATTAATTCTGCTTGATCATCAACAATCATGATCAGTATGTAAGATAAACAAGCTAAGCATAACACAAAGAGTACAATTGTTAGAAGGTGCTATACATAGGGACCGCGCTAGTCTAATCTGGGTATGCGAGTTGCGACGGGATCAGAAATTAGTGCGAAAGAGTCAAACTGGGGCTGGATAAACAGCTCAGACGGGTTCAGAAAAACTCTGACCCTGAATGAGCTTATACATATGATTTGATATTATTTCTGACACTAGATCAGCTCTGCACGTGATTCATCAAATCCTAGAGAAATATCAGGAAATCTCTAACACTAATCTCTGGCATACTAAATACCTCAGTCATTGCAAAAGTAATGACAATAAGAAGGAAAACCCGCGAGCATCCCAAAGGCCCCAAAACCAACAGAGAGAGCAGCTGATTCGGGTTCAGAAAGTGTCAGAAGAGGTTATTCAGTGTCAGAACTAACATAGTCTGATACTAAACCATCTTTTCACGTGATTAAGATCATCCAGTATCAGAAATTTCCTGATACTCTCGCACTATTTTGAAGCCGCCGCGAGTTGGAACCCCGCGAGTGAGACCCCTTCAGAGACGTCCCTGATCCAGACTCTAAGATACAGAATGAGCTTGGTATGTGATTATCCTCGATAATAATTCAGCTCTGTGATATTCATTTCATAATAAATTACGAAATAAATAAGATAACAAATCAAATTCCAGTAGCCTGATACTATGATAGTCACAACACTATAAAAGATTTCGGTTATTATACGATTGAAATGTGAGTTTACAACCAAAAAATTCTAGTCTAGACTGAAGCAGTTAAATCACGTGGACGGGCTCATTCAGTATCAGATTCTCTCTGAACCAGCCGCACTAAATCCTGAACCCGCCGCAGCTTGGACCCCTGCAATTGCATACACTGCTTGGTAAGCAACAGTATGTCCTGGGAATAACCAGTAGATTAATTTACGTTAAAGAATGCAACATCTATAACACAGAAAATAAGCACTAACATGTTAAACATCATCCCATCCACCAATTACCTTCACGGACATGACGCCATCTGACAAATGTCTGATTTATCAGCAATAGCTAGTTACCCTATATTCCTTTCATGTATAGCTTCAACAACTACAACAATTACAATCACATAAATAATACCCTCATCCCCACCCAGTCTGACCCCAACCATCTCCACATCTACATCCAAACTCAACCTCCCCCTTCAACGAAAAAAGAGAAAGAAGAAATAATGCCCCTAACCTACCTCCTAACCGGCAGCACGGGCGGCCTCGGCTCCCTCGTCCTAGATTACTTCACCACGCACTTCCCCCCCGCACAAGAACCCACACACAGCGTCTCATACGCCGCATCCTCCTCCAACCCATCCAACAGTGACCGCTTCACATCGAAAGGCATCCCCTTTCGCACCGTCAACTACGATGACCCCTCAACGCTCGATGTGGCTTTCAAAGACGTAGAGAACCTTTTCTTCGTGAGTACGAATACCTTTGACGTTGAGAAGCGCCGAAGACAGCATTTGAATGTCGTGGAGGCGGCGAAGAGGAATGGTGTTAAGCATGTATGTCCTTCCCCCCAGCCAAACTGGATTTCCATTCAAGATGGAATTGAATAATAATGATAATGGTGTTATAGGTATGGTACACCTCACTCGCGTTCGGAGGCCTCGGGTCCGATTCCAAGGCTGCGGTGCAGCAGGCGCATTATATGACGGAGGATATGTTGAGGGAGTATGTTCCCACCTCCCCTTCTTTCCACCATATTTCTTGTTTTTTTAGTGGTATTGATGGTTGGTTGATAGATCTGGGGTAAACTACACCTCCATCCGCGAAGGAATCTATACTGAAGCCTTCCCACTCTTCATTAACTGGTATCCCCAATCGACGACCCTCTATCTGCCCTCTTCGTCGGGGAAGATCGCGTTCACGCTCCGGTCGGAGTTGGCGGAAGCAACGGCTAAGTTGATGTTGAAGGGTGGTCATGATAGAGAGATCGTGCTGTTGACTGCGTCGGAGCCTGTGTCTGTGCAGGATATAGTGGATGTTATTAATGAGACGACTGACCGGGAAGTGAAGATCGAGATCGTCGATCCGGAGACGTATGTACGGATCAACGCGGAGAATGATATCGGGGGCAAGGCGGAGGGGTTCTTCCGGCAGTTGGTGGGGTGGTTTGAGAGTATTGAGAATGGTGAGGCTGGGTTTACGGATGGGTTGATGGGGGAGGTGTTGGGGAGGGAGCCGGTGACGCCGAGGGAGGCGGTTAGGGGGTTGTTGGAAGGGGAGAGAGATTATACGTGGCATCAGAATTATAGCAAGTAGTCGGTCAGTCTTTTGTATTCTTGTTGTATATTATGAGGTGGTTAAGTTGGCTATGAATGCTTTTATGCTTTTATTATATGTGGTGATATCATTTCATCACACGCGGTTGTCTTCCTCTCGATCGTGCTGCGGGTACCCTGTGTGCGTGTCGCGATACACTGTCGCTTCTCCGTCGCCCTCTTTCTCTATGACATCTTCCTCGTCTGCTCCCCAGGTCGCTTCGCGCATGAATGGACTGCGTCGGCGGATCTCGGGTCCCTTCCATACTAGTACTACTGGCACTACTGACAGTGCCAGTCCAATGAAACCTAGTAATGACCCGGCCCAGCCGTACCCCAGGTTCTCGAATAGCTCGTAACTCGCCAGTGGCAGGAATGCGCCAAAGGAGTTTCGTCCCAGAGATGCTGCGGACAGAGCTGATGCAGCGTACTTTTCGTACGCATCTGTCAAGTAATTGACCACCGCCATGTAAATACTGTAGATGCCAATACCGGTGCACCCGATGCCGAGAGTTGGTACGATCCAAGGCACAGAAGGAGTGCTGGACCAGCCATACCAGAACAGCCCGCCTGCAAACATCAAGCTGCCAATGATACTAGTATACAACCGAGCTTCCGGAATAGGTTTTCCCGGCTTCTCTTTGTTGCGTCTCGCCGACTTCAGATACAGGATGTCCTGTAAAGGATTGACGAGAGTGCCGATCAACGCACCCACGGAGATCGCCAGCTGAATGGTCCCAGTTTGCAAAGTATTCATGCCGTAGTTGGCGGAGAAGGTCTGGACGACGCTGCTGAAGAAGAGATACAGGATGCCCCAGGCGAAAGAAATCCAGAGAGTGAAGAAGGCAACGACAGGCTCGGTGAGGAGCATGCGTGTAGGTCGTTCGAAGGAGATCTGCATCAGACGCCATACGCTGGTGTTGTCTAGCTCGGCTTCAGCGTAGATGGGGCGCTGCTTTTCTTTGCGGAGCTTCTTGGCCCGACGGGCAAGGATCACGTCTGCGCGGGTTTCGTACAGAATGAACCAGAAGATAGGAAGGAGGCCTGTTAGGTAAATGATTTGAATGTAGAAGATCCAGCGCCACGGGGCAGTTTTGTGGATGGCTACGATGGCGGATCCAATGAATGGCCCCAGGGCAATACCAACCACACTGGTAAATCCGAAGAGGGACATGGGGAGACTCCGCGCCTTGTCTCCGTACCAGACATCGCTGATGCTACCGCCGACGATGTTGATGGATACGGAGGAAGCACCACCGCCGAAAAACCGCGTTACTACGAGAGTGGCGTAGTTTTGGGCGAAGGCGGAGGGGAACAGCGAGATGATGAGGATGATGTAGGCGACAAAATAGCCGGGCATGCGACCGGAGGATTCAGTCAGGGGCACGAAGATGAGAGGCCAGAAGGCCGCTCCCATGTTCCAGGATGTTGTGGCCCAGTAAAGGTTTGGAAATGGCGTGTTTTGGACGTGGAATCGTTCTTCCATCCAGTTGTTGCCGGAGCCGTATGAACCGGCCGGGATACCAGTGAGGATGGAGCTATACCTGTTAGCATTGCACCTTTGAAAGCAAGGCTAAGGGGGACATACATGAAACACACAGTAACCGTGAGAAGCCATTTGTAGGAAGTGCTCCAATTGAACCTAGTTCTGTTAGACTAGTGTCCTAACAACTGCATACTTGACGCACGGATTGTCCGGATCATCCTTGCCATTCCAGGTATGGATCTCAAGGTCCTCCCTGTCACGCAGATCGTTGTGGCTGACTACCCCGACATGGGGGTCCCTGCGAAAGAACGATCGTACCCTGCAACGTCAGATTAGTGGCTGTATGGACAGGGTCTGCTTGGCAATGATTGGCAGACTAACCGTCCCAAAAACGAATCATCGAATTCATTGGTGTGCACCGTGCTAGCGCGGCGCAGCGACGGGCGTCTCTCCTCGACAGGGGTGGACATGACTATCTCTAAATTGATTCCTTGCAAGGTATCTGCTTGACAGAGGCAGAGATGAAGTTGAGTAAAATAGGGTGCAGAGACCCTGCAGAACCTGCATCGGCCGGCGGCAACATGTCGTCATGACCGACCCGGCCCGAGCAACGTCCATGAAACTCGGAACAACCAGGGGAATCCGACGCTTTGAGTGGTCAATCCATGTCTATCCACATCTGCGTTGGAGTGGATGAAAGGTGGAGGAGAGCTGATTGCCAAATTCTGTTAGGGCTTGGAATGAAGCAACCGGTTTCGGTCATGACATCATCACAGCGATGACTTCATCACTTCCGAACGAGCATATAAAGTTGTGCCTGTCGTCGTATCTCGACAACATCAACAACAACAACAACAATCATCTACTGCATTTATCAAAGTCATTTCTACCTCAATCAACATGCCTATCCCCGTTCCCTCCGCCTCCAGCGTCCACGACCTCTTCAGCCTGAAGGGCAAGGTCGTCGTTATTACCGGCGCTTCCGGCCCTCGCGGCATGGGCATTGAAGCCGCCCGTGGCTGCGCCGAGATGGGCGCCAACATCGCCCTCACCTACTCTTCTCGTCCTCAGGGTGGTGAGAAGAACGCCGAAGAACTTCGCAACACCTACGGCGTCAAGGCCAAGGCCTACCAGTGCAACGTCGGCGACTGGAACAGCGTCAAGAAGCTCGTGGACGACGTGCTGGCCGAGTTTGGCCAGATTGACGCCTTCATTGCCAATGCTGGCAAGACAGCCAGCAGCGGTATCCTCGATGGCTCCGTTGAGGACTGGGAAGAAGTCATTCAGACCGATCTGACGGGTACCTTCCACTGCGCCAAGGCGGTGGGTCCGCACTTCAAGCAGCGCGGAACCGGCAGCTTCATCATCACCTCCAGCATGTCGGGTCACATTGCGAACTTTCCTCAGGAGCAGACTTCGTACAACGTGGCCAAGGCAGGCTGCATCCACATGGCCCGGTCATTGGCCAACGAGTGGAGGGACTTTGCCCGCGTGAACAGCATCTCCCCGGGTTACATCGACACGGGATTGTCAGACTTTGTTGAGAAGAAGACTCAGGATCTGTGGATGTCCATGATCCCCATGGGACGGAACGGTGATGCCAAGGAGCTGAAGGGTGCATATGTCTATCTCGCCAGTGATGCCAGCACATACACGACGGGTGCCGATTTGATCATTGACGGAGGATACACCGTGCGGTAAATTGACCGCGGTCGGGGAGAAAAATAATGTTTATGACATGTATGTAATGAATATAAATGTTCAATTGTATCAATTGCTTGGGTATTTTGTGTATCTTTCGTATGGCTCGAAACGACCTGCCATGGCCGGCCAGGGTGGTGTAGCTCTCAGTCTTATGGATGCAACTGCGTCAGTGTGGATCTTTAGCTCGGGCTCGGAGGGGCTGTGGGGTTACTAGAACAAGCAGCCACTCGTCTCTGAGTCTGCGGATCTCCACGGAACGCCATTTTCCTGAAGACTCAGTCTGGGCCTGATCTCAGACTGATTTGGTGAGGGGATTCTGCATCCGTTCGAACCTTATAATCGTGAGACGAGCTCCGGAAGCCTCGAGCTTTACGCTGTGGCTGGTTCTTTGTTCTCCCCGGAGCATCCCAAGTATGTTCATTTCCATCTCACGCTGCCATTTGCACAGCCAAGATAGACGGATCGGGAGGAGACATGGTAGAGAGCCGTGAAGGTGACATGGAACTGAAATTGAAGTTGGCGAAGTTGAAATCCAAACCCGTCAAACAGAAACAAACTGAGCAACACCACATCCGGTCAGGTGACATATCTACAGTGAACAATAGCTGGAAAGAAGCAAGGGATGCATACAAAACATGTCCAATTTAACTAACTTCAAAAAGCTATATGATCCTCAATCAAGCATGTCATAATCATCAGTCATTACCGTCAACTCTTGCCCACCTTCGCATCGGCCACCTCCTCTGGATCATCCACCACCTCTGCCAGATGCATCCGCGGCAATGTCCTTGCCAGTCGCGGTGGGTCAAACACGCTCTTCGACTGCAGGAAGATTTCGTCAATCTCCTCCAGTGACCGACCATTCGTTTCCGGGAAGAAGAAGTACACGGTCGGCACGATCACTGCGTTCAACACCGCGAAGATGATGTAGTATTGGTATCCGATCGTATCGAAGCCCACCGGGGTTACTTCAGCTAGGAGGAAGTTGAAGGTCCACACGGCAGCTGTTGAAACTGCACTGATGGCCGCTCGCAGCTGCAGTGGTGCAACCTCCGTAGCGTACAGGAAAGTCAACCCCGAGTATCCCACGGTGAAGATGAACTCGAACACGAAGAGAAACACCACCGCTACGACCAGCGCTGCGGTATCATCAGATCGAGACGTTGTTCCGGCTAAGATAGCCATCGAGGCGGACATGCCCACGGCACTCCACAGCATCAAAACTCGCCGACCGAGCCGATCAATTGTGAAGAAAGCGAGAAATCCGCCCAGTGGCTGAGTGAGGCACATGGCAGCAGCCAGAATGCGTGATGGTATGGCATCCAGGCCTAGATATTGTTGGAAAATGGTCGTGGCGTAAAATGTGATGAGATTGATTCCGCACATCTGCTGGAACATCTGGCCTGCCGCAGCCAGCACCGTCCGATGGAAGAGTCGCTGTTCACCCATGCTCAGCATGTCCTTCCACGATCCAGATCCCGAGAGTGCCAGCGACCGTTCAATGTCGCGCATAGCCAGGGTGATGCTTTCGTCGTTGGGGTCGACATCTGCCAGCGCGGCCAGGATTTCACGGGCCTCCTCGGTCCGATTCCGCTTTATCAGCCACCGGGGTGACTCTGGGAAGAATATGATGAAGGCCATCACCATCAGCGACAGAACGATCTGGAAGGCGAGCGGGAACCGCCACGACACGGAGTTACCCGTGACGAAGTAGAATCCGAAGTCAATCCACAGCGATATTGTAATGCCCGCCCCAATGAAGATACCGTCTGTCACTACATGGGCGCCACGCTTGCCCGCCTGCGAGATCTCGGCCTGCCACACGGGCACGGTTGCAACATAACCGCCCGTTCCCAGTCCAAGAACAACACGTGCCACGATGAATTGAGCCAGTCCGAAAGAAGTGGCCATCAGCAGGGCCCCGATTATCGATATGGCTGAGGTGATAAAGATCACCTTTTTCCGGCCGAGGAGATCGCCGAGGTAGATGCATGATAGTGATCCGAATATGCCGCCGACAGTGTACAGAGCGACCACCGTACCTGTGGAATGTTACAATGGGAGGCAATTATTAGCAGCGAGCAGAGTGCCTACCCTGAATGGTGGAGTTGTAGTGCTGCTGGGCCCCAGTGGTGGTCAAAGTGTTCATCTGGGGAAACGTCTCCGCAAACGACTCCAGCGTGAGGAGACCCCCTGTCACTCCCTGGTTGTATCCATAGCACACAAAGGCCGGACAGACGACCAGCCAGATGATGGCGCGATTCAAAAGAGCGCCGCGTAGGCCGAAGTATGGTTGCATGGCTAAGACATGCAGTAGAAGATTCTATGCAACGATCGCGACATCAGCCAGGATGTCCCCGCATGTAATGATCAATTAGACTTGGCTCACGCCGTTGAACCCTGGTCTCCGGTGCGGACATTTTATAAAAAGGCGTCCAAGCATTTGCATATGGGTCGGCCATCGGCGGCGCCCGTCTGTCGCGTGGACTTGGGCATTTCGGACTAGAATAGGAGTCCTGTAACCGAAGCTGTGCCAAAGTCAAAGGATCACAAGAGAACAGGCATCGATCGCCAAGCTGGCAGGCGTGTGTCTTCCCCGCTGGACAATTTGAGATCGTCGTTGGACTTTTCTCCACCTGCCGGCTGCCCTTCCATCGGATCCGGCCGATGGGGTTGTTGGACCTCGGGTCAACAGCCAGTCGGGAGTCACTGGGCCGCCAAGACACCCCCAGAAGCCTCATTGAATTTGGTAATGGCCAGCGTGGGAGATAAATAGATAAAGAGACGCTGGTGGTGCCCCATAATTGAGATAACGATGCTTTTGATGTTGCTTTTGTCCGATATCGCAAGAGAGAACTGGGGGTGAAGCAGCTAGGAGCATCCCGATCGTGTCTAATTAGGCGATGTAAGCAGAACGCAACTCATATCTCAATCAGTAACGGTGCAGCATGTTTGTCAATCATCCCAAATCCGTGACAGCGAAGCTTAGGCAATTGCAGCCCACGTCTGGCTTGGCCAACGCAATCTGCATTGAGATCTGCGAACGGCACGGATACGATGCCCTGTTCAAACAAGTTAGCTGCTTTTCGACCACTGAGCGTCTGTACGGATGACTGACTGAACCTTCTTTCCCCGACCTCGGCTATTTTGAGAATATCGCCAGGTTCCGACTAGCGTGCATGCCAATCGCCAGGTCTTTTGAGATGTCTGTCTGACATAGGAGGCCAGGATGGGGGTCCCTCAAAATATAAGATATCAGGGGCTGTCTTTATCTCCAGCTTTATATGGCCATTCCGTATCAGTTTGGAGATATAGCTCAGGGCTGTTATTGGTGCTCTGATAACAATTCCGCCTAACGGGATAAGGAATCCTCCGTCCTGTGCAAAGGGCGATACGGGATCGTCAACGGACGGCATGTGTGATAGACATCGCGGAGAAAGTCAATCCCACGCGATTGGTCATAGTTTCGTTACAACTTGATGTGTCTGGTTGAAATATCTCATGTAGCACATGAGGGGTTATAGATCTCTGAGTCAAGTGACCAAAGGTGAGTCGCCGTCAGCTTAGGTGTGTTGTGCTGGCAGGTTTGATGCCAAGAGTACGTTCCTGGACCAAAGGAAGTGGGGTAAACGGGGAAGGAAGATAGAGTATAGAGGTAAATATAAATGGCGTAAGTCCCATTTATAGTAGTTGGTCATGGGACTGCACGCGACCGATGGCATTGCGTCGCGGTCATTGCTTTGCAGCAGTTCATGTGCCAGGAGGCTCAATATCAGTGACCACCCCCTGATATGGTAGTCATCTGCCGACAGTGAGGTATTGACGGCGGTATTCCTATTATAGCCTTAGCGGCCTGCGGGTTTAGAAGAATCCCTGGGCACTAGCTTGGGTTTGAGGTTGATCTTATCTCTGTGGAACTTGTTTAGACATTCATCTCCATCCTGACTCACTTGTCAGTGGCTCGAGAGTTCAGCATAGTTGTAGTAGTACGGTGTGTGAACTAACGGTATAGAAGCCGGATATATATATTCAATCAGCCACTTGATAGGAGTAAGTTCTTAGCAGGAGCAGCCAACTTAGCTCAACAATGAGTCCATCCTTAATATGAGCATGATGCATAATTAGTAGGCTGCAAAGGTGCGAAGGGAGAATACCACCGCAGCTGCTATAGATGACTAGTTTGTTGTAGTATAATGCCGACTCAAGCCATGAGCAACTATCGACAACTGTGGGGGAAGGTTTTAGAACATCTATGTTGCGCTAAGATATAGGGCAAAGGTACACTGCGATATACATCAACTGGGTCCCATAGCTCAGTTGGTTAGAGCGTGACGCTAATAACGTCAAAGTCGAGGGTTCGAGCCCCTCTGGGACCATCTTTTTGCTTTTTGTTTTTCTTCCTGTGTGCCCCGAACATATCTCCACCGGCATGCTTGGCACGTGAGTGGGGTACATGCAATAACACTTTTGTTATGATGTCATTCCTTTTGGCGTGTTTCTGTCCCCCAAACCCCTCACACGATTGTAGCCTGCTACTAAATTATCCAAATTGTTTCACCTACAATAAATCGTCGACTGTTATCAAAAGAAAAATCTTAAATGATTTATATAGCGCTAACAAGCATAATGTCCATTCTCACTCCTGCAACTCAACAAAACAAGCCTTTCAACGAACACTCAAAGTAGATACCACCAATACCTTCTTCCTCCTTCACCCCCGACTAACATGAGCACAATCAAACCCATATCATACACACACCAACCTCCTTAACCCCAAGGAATGTGGTAGCCCCTACTTAATATCAATCACCTTCCTCTCCTCCTCCACCTCACCCCCAACCTTCGGCACCTGAATCGACAACACCCCATCCGTCAACTTTGCATCCACATGCTCCCGATCCACCTTGGCCGGGAAACTAAACGAGCGACGGAACTCTCCCATCGTGCGCTCCGAGAACCACCAGTTCCCATCCTCACCCTCCGTACTGCGCACACTGCGGCCTCTGACGTTCATCGTGCTGGGATCAGTGAATTCAATAGTGACGTCTTCTTTCTTGACGCCAGGTAGGTCGCCATCTAGGATATATGCGTCTTTGGTTTCGCGGAGGTCAAAGCGCGGAGAATTTGCAAATAGGGAATCTGTAGCGGTGGATGTCGTGAGGTAGTTGTCTAGGTCTGTGAAGGCGCGCAGGAGGGAGGGGACGGGACGAGGGTGGTGTGGCAGGAGGGACATTGTTCGAGGCGTCGTTGTTTGTAGATTTCGTAGATGGTGGATTGGGTATTTGGTGATGGTTGGGGTTGTTCTGAGAAGGTGGGTGGTTTGTTTCAGCATTGTTGGTGTGTTCGCTGTGATGGTTGTTGCTTGGCGATGAGATGATTTTTATATTATTGTATGCAGTGGAACGTGAGGATGGACGGATGAGGTGGTCGGGGGAGATGCTGTCATTTGTACGCGGGTGGCTCGCGCGGGGACTTTTCGGATAGAAACTCCTAGAGAGAGCATGCTCCTTCCTTTGTTTTCTGACATGCATCAAGAGATGGGTCTTGAATATGGGTCCCAAACTAAGTAGAAATTCGGGGATGCGTGGGGTTGGAAGGCAAGGTGGTCTTGGGGGGTGCCGTTCCATGGGTGAGGTCTACCGCGCCTGGATAACTCTGCCGGGTGGCATGATGGTAGGCTTGTGACTGTCGTATCCAGAAACTTCTGGTGCGAGACAGTGAACAAGTGGATATTTCTAAGAGACATAAGACGTACGTGGAGTGGATATTACTTAGGAAAGATGGAGGTACAGCGCCGAACACCAACGTCAAATCAACCAATCCTCATCGCCGCCTCCGCCAAACTCACACTACCCAATTCCTGATTTCGGATTACACTGACCAGATAGTTCACCCCATAGTCTGACGCCGCATGCACTACCACATTCTCGCCAAATCCACAATCCCGTTCCCCCTCTCCGGCCTCCATATACGCCGCATAACTGCCCTTCAGAATGCCATCTTTCTCCGACAACAAGACTCCCTTCGCGTACTCCCTTGCTTGCATGTAATCCGTAAATGTGCCCTGCACTATCACCTCCCGCACTGTACTTTCCCCCTCGATGGCATCATATTCTACATTCGCCTGCACGACGTAAAATAGCGGGATAGAGATACGGCCATCGTCGAGATCGGTGGTCAGCTGGAGCTTGTTCTGTGTGGTATCGATGCGGACGCGGAAGGTGGTGCCGTCTGGCGCAACGGCGTAAATGGCGAGTCCGGTGCGATCGGGCAGGTTCTCTTGTTCGAAAATGTGGGCGCTGGTTTCATAGGTTGGAAAGAAGTCACGCTCGTAGCCGGCGTCGTAGAGACAGCTGTGCGCCGCGGCTTTGGCGGCGAGTAGACTGGTGTAAGTTCCAGGGATACGGAGGATTTCGACGAGATTATTGGGGTTCTTGTTGAGGCGAGTGATGGTTAAGAGGACGTGATAGAGGTGTTCGGGAATTTTGGGAGGCATTATGGGGATCTTTGGCTGTTGAAAGGTGCAGTATTGATAAGTCAATCAAATAGTTATAGTTGGTTTGAGATGTAGGGACCACAGAGGGTCGAAAGATCATTCCTGGGCCTGTCATGCTTTTAGATTGTTTGGAGAGGCCTAGACGTGGCTATAGAAAGTCTAATTAGCGTGGTGCGTATAGCTGCTGATATCGGAGATCTTCCTCCATCTGCCTGAGACGAGGTTCTTACCATGTGGCCTGACTGTTCTGCATACTGTAAATGCCCAACAACAGGCTCCTACTGCATTGACAGCTGGAAATGAGCGCGTCACTATGACCACCCTGGCTTACTGCCATGATTAGTGGGATCAGACACCAAAAGTTTATTTGTGATGCTCCCCTGGAAGCACAAGGCAGAAGGTACCCGGCTGGCTTTATTTCATGGTCGGCCCCATGCTCCACCCCAGAAAACTAACCCTCTCCCCCCGCATTTCCTCTTTCCTCTTTCTTTCAACATTCTCGTGAGATTTCTCTGATTTCGGCATTCTTTCGGCCGCAAGACCATGTCCCCCGGGCCTATTAAATTGATGGACCTCCCTATGGAACGATATATCTCTCGCTCTCATCCCCTTGAAGACACCTTAAGCAATTCGTACTATACAGGGTAGAAATCCCAGAAGGGGAGCAATCAAAAACAATGGCAGAGCCAGGCACGGAACAAACTCCATATCCAGAGCCTGGAGAACCACCAGTTCCCGACAAAGCGCTTCAACTCCAAATCCTTCTTATCCTGTGTCTGAGCGTGTACATAATCACTGCGATCTGGTATAATTCCAGCTTCTACCTCGCTCCTCCGATTTAATAGAAGCTGTACTAAAATTGGATAACATGGTGCTATAGTCTTCTTCTGAAATCCTACTGTATTGCCTATGGCACTCTCGACTTCACCTCTACGCCTGCAACAACCCCAGACCATACAGCCGCTTGGAATTCACTCCAGCGCCTGAAATCGCTTAACCGCGTCGCGCCTCTCAAGCGTTATGATTCGTGGTATACCTCAACCGTCTGTCATGAACGGAGTCCGTTGTTAAGTAGGGATTGGGAAAGTAGCATCTGGTTGGTCCATTCTTCGCACTCAATTCCTGACTATTGTTGTGATTGGACGTGACTCTATTCAAGCAGGCACTAACAGCCATTATGTTTGTAAATACAGTGCAATATGCCTCGAAACTGTGAACAAAGCAGATGTGATACATGCATTGCCCTGTAAGCATGTCTTTCATCGACAGTGCCTTGAGACCTGGTTTCTCGAGTATCACAATGCGTGTCCCGTTTGCTGGCGGGTGTTTTTCGCTTGAACTTTACCGAGCACTGGCTGTGACCATGGAATTTGCCTGATGATGGTCTATCCACAAGGGTGGCTAAGCGGTATCGTGTCATATAATATTGGGAGTGTGCATAGGCATCATGGTGTATATGCATTCGATTATAGTAGTTACAGTGGGTCAAAGACTGTATGAAACCAGTCGCAGCATGGAATAAATCTATCATCCAAAGTTGTTTCAGAATCAAATTAGTCGAGTCCAGGTATACCCCAAGACTTGAATGCTGGCTGACTTTGTTGAAGAGCCGGTAATAGGAAGCCTCACGCAAGTGATAATATGTAAGCAATGTATGCCTTATGTGGAAGACAACCTGACTTTGGCTCTCAATCCTCACTTCTCCCGCTTTCTCTCGTCTACCCCTTCGAGATTTACATCCCACACAGCGCGCTTTTTGCTCTCAACAGTGTCATTGAATCTGTAACTGGTGACTATTTCAACATCCAGAAACATACAATGAGTTGATGGAAGACGCGGTGCTCGCGTTCTGCGCGGTCAGCAACTGATTACTGCAATTTTCGAGGGTTGTAAGTCCGCATGAGTGGTTGGTTTGGCGTTCGTATGGTGGTATGATTCCTAACTCTTCATAATGCCTGGATAACCGCTTATTAAAGCCAACCTAAATAGGACCATACTCGTTTCGTTCCTAGGAGGACATTTAGTGCGGAGGGAATAACACCCAAATTGACCTGCCTGACGGACGGCTGCGTAATTTCGATGCCGGGAGGAGCGTTAGAGCGAAGCCGTTATCCGGTGTGCAATTTGTGAAGAGAGTAATAAACGGGTCAATAAAGTTCACCTGAGCTGCAGGGAAGTCAAGGGGCGCCGTTTGCCTCTAATTTACCAGCCTCAGACATGACCCTTTTGCGGCAGAATTACCGTGTATCCTGGCCGAGAATTGGATACCATCAATGGTATGCCAGTATTTGCGCTCGATAGCATCATTCAGATTTTGAGGTTACCATGTTAATGCTGCTGCAGGTGAAAAATCATGCTCAAGCTGCAATCGAAAGACAAACTCGATTGTGACCTTCCTACAACGAACCGCCCCCTATTCACTGCGTGGCCAGTGTTGTCCGCCGGATTTGCTCACCGTTGGCCAATGGCTTCCTCCTTTCCTGTCTTCTCCTTCCTCTTCTTGACTGGCCCCACACCAGGTTGCTTATTGCCGGCAAGCTTTCAACCCTGATTAGCGAAGCTTTGCGCACTATTCCTGTTCTAGCTGCCGAAGGAACGGATGGATGCTGCACTAGTTTCATGTCGAATCTCTGATATTAATATTAACTACAGACTAGCCGATCAAGCTCTGGATTGGGCACAGAGTGATTTTGTGAACCATTCATTGGTGGAATTTGCAAGGCACCATCAATGCCGCAGACCCTGCATATCGAGCTACAGCCTTACTGGGATTAGTATAGCTGCAATCTCGTACTCGTACCCTGCAGAACCAGCTTGGATCCTAAGCACCTAATATGGCACCCGCTTCCTCCAGGACTGACGGCTGCTTGTGAAGGCAAGTTATAGTGTTGCTTGCTTATGTGCCGAGCCAACGGTATATATGAGCGTTTCTCCGTCTTGTCACCTGCGACAATAGGTCCACGCTCGAGAGATAAATTTTGCGTTCTTTTCATCGATATGCGAACCTGTTCGGTAATCCGCGGACCCCGTCGGCTGATCAGCCACCACGGCTCGTATAAATTAAATGCCCACCATACAGAACTTGAGTTCATTAAAAAAGAAGGTAACGTTTGAGACAACATGTTAATATGAAACGAGGACCCTGGACCAGCAGCTCTCAAGGGGCTGTCGGTAGTTATGACTTTCCGATCAGAAGAAATTTGCTGAAGTTGCGACTATAAGAACCTCATGCCTGCTGATGCTGAGGTTCGTTTGCTCATCATTCTACATTCATTTGAGATCAGACCTATTACACTCTTTCTGTCGTCTTTCCTATCACTATCGTTGATCATGCACTCCTTTGCTTCTCTTCTCGCCTACGGCCTAGCCGCCGGCGCTACCCTCGCTTCTGCCTCTCCCATCGAAGCTCGGGGCAGCTGCACCTTCACCACGGCTGCTGCTGCCAAAGCGGGCAAGGCGAAGTGCTCTACCATCACCCTTGACAACATCGAAGTGCCCGCTGGAACCACCCTGGACCTGACCGGTCTCACCAGCGGTACCAAGGTCATCTTCGAGGGCACCACGACCTTCGGGTATGAAGAATGGGCAGGCCCCTTAATCTCCATGAGTGGCAAAGACATCACTGTCACTGGTGCCTCAGGCCACCTCATCAACTGCGACGGTTCGCGGTGGTGGGACGGTAAGGGGACCAGCGGAAAGAAGAAGCCCAAGTTCTTCTACGCCCATGGCCTTGACTCCTCGTCCATTACCGGCTTGAATATTAAGAACACCCCCCTTATGGCGTTTAGTGTTGAGGCGGATGATATCACCCTGACTGACATTACCATCAACAATGCGGACGGTGATAGCCTGGGTGGACACAACACTGATGCGTTTGATGTTGGTAACTCTGTCGGTGTGAATATCATCAAACCATGGGTCCATAATCAGGATGACTGTCTTGCGATCAACTCTGGCGAGGTAAGCAGCTTTGCACATGGATTTAATCTGCATGTATGCTGATACTCTATAGAACATCTGGTTTACCGGCGGCACCTGCATTGGCGGCCACGGTCTCTCCATCGGCTCTGTCGGCGACCGCTCCAACAACGTTGTCAAGAACGTCACTATTGAGCACTCCACCGTGAGCAATTCCGAGAACGCCGTCCGGATCAAGACTATCTCCGGTGCCACTGGCTCCGTGTCCGAGATCACGTACTCCAACATCATCATGTCCGGCATCTCCGATTACGGCGTCGTTATTCAGCAGGATTACGAGGATGGTAAGCCTACGGGTAAGCCGACGAACGGTGTCACTATTAAGGATGTGAAGCTGGAGAGCGTGACTGGTACTGTGGATAGTAAGGCTACTGATATCTATCTTCTTTGCGGATCTGGTAGCTGCTCGGACTGGACTTGGGACGATGTGAAGGTCACTGGAGGAAAGAAGTCTAGCGCTTGCAAGAACTACCCTTCGGTGGCTTCTTGCTAGGTTAGTGAATTGGTTGGTTGTAGCACTTGCTAACGTCCATTTGCCTTGAGGGGTCAAATAGATTTTGGATTGAATGTTGTGGAGAAGAGATGATGTCTAGTAGGGTTCAGTGGTGGCAGCGTGTAAAGTTTTATACAATGTTATTCTTCGCATAGCTTTATAGACCAAATACTCAATTGAGAGAACTTGCAAGGTACTAGGCTCCGGGAACCCTTACATAGCCTTACTCCGTTGCAGATAGTTCCCTTGGTAGATCAGGATGGTATGATGATTTACGATGCCAGCAAATTCACCGCTACTCCAACCCGCGCATACGGCATACGCCAGAAGTGCAAGGGATAGATGATAACTAGCTCTGTCTTTGCGCAAGTAAGTCTGCACAGTCCAGTTTTTAACACAGAACCCACACACCATATTCCCCAATATAGCTATCTCCTTCACGCCTTCGCAAACTCCCTCTCCATAAACTCCCTCACAGTAATAAGCGTCTCCCTCCCCTTCCCTCCCTTGGCCTTAAACGCCGCCTTCTTCAACACCGCAGCCGTCTGAATCTCCGTAGGCCCATTGCCAAAGTACTCCCCATCCCTAAACTGCGAGTAAATAAAAACATCCCGCTCTTGCTCCCTCCAATACTCCCCTTTCGTATTCATGTCGTTCGGGTCCGCCAGAACCTCATACCGGGCTTTCTTGCCAGTCACTATACCCATGACCGTCAGCAACCATCTTTCCCCAGACAAAGAATAATAATAGAAAAACCTTACCAGCGACAAACGTATTCACCACCTCCGCCGATGAAACAATATCACTCGACCCCTGAATAAGCCGTCTATTCCACCGCAACGGGTTAACAAAAACCCCATGAACCAGATCCCCAAAGTCATCCTTCATACTGATCCAGGGAAAATCTTCTTTCCCGCCCCAGAAGGGCGTCTTGTATGTTAGATAGCCCTCCGAGTCAGGGAATGTGGGCCATCCGCCGAATAAGTCGGCGTAGTCTGGCTCGAGCCAGTTCTCCATGAACCACGCGGCGACGATGGGAGTTACGGTTTTGAAACCTCTCGTGGTGTAGGCTTGTCGTTCGACTTGGATTTTTACTGTGTTCTCATTCATTAGTCAAAATGGAGAGATGAAATGGATTGTGAATATAGTGAGGATGGTTGGATGTATGTGATACTCACAATCAAGACCAGGACATTTCACAGCCCCATTGGTCATTTCCGATATCGCAAGACCGGAGCTATACACTAAATGCTGCACTCCGGATAAGGCCGCGCATTCGATGATGTTGCTGCCTAGGTCGGCGTCGTTGAGGCCTTTGGCTTCTAGTTCCTACAATTTATCCAAGTTAGAATCTTTGCTCCAGTCATATAAGTAGAAGTAGGACATACCGGATCCTCCGAATTCGTATTCACAAACGCCCCCCAACTACCCGAAAACGCCTGCTGGAGTTCCTGTCGGTTGAATCCATCGGCTTTGACTAGCTCTGCGCCTAGGGAAGCCAGTTCTTTGGCTTTGCTTGACGATGGGTTCCTGGTTATGGCGCGGACGTGAAAAGTAGGGTTTTGTACGAGCGAGCGCACGACGGAGCTGCCCTGGCGGCCTGGGTGGGTATATGTTTAGTTGTGGGTATGGAGGAGAGGAGGGTAAGGGGGGTTAAGTACCGGTTGCACCGAAGATGGTGATGGTTTTGGTCTCGATTGTCATGGTTGAGTGGGTTGGGTTGTTGGGTTCTACGGTGGGGAAAATATGTGGGAACTGGGGATAGTTGCTACTATATGAGAATGTATATATCTGTCTTAGCTATATAAGAGATGAGTGGTGACGTTGCAGATGCCCATTGAGCCTGGACTTTCACCGCTCCTGCTTGGTGCATACTTCTAGATTGTTGGATTGTCTCATCTACAGTCTAGCCATGGGGTCTATGTAAATGCGGATAAAGCATGGAATTCTATCATCATATGACAATGTGCCTGTTAGGCGAGGGGGACTGACAAGCCTGCTCGACTTACCTACCAGACCAGGTACAGCAGTCTGGACAGTCGGACGCGCAAAACCGGGTATAGTTTCTTGCGTGGCAAGCAAACCAAACCTAACCTCCTTGCATGAGAGTGGAGCGTTGATCATTGGATGTATCGTGTGGCTATGTCTGCAGAGTGCCGCCACCTAACAAATTGTCCTCAGGGCGAGATCTCGCTGTCTGTGCATCCAGCCCCGGATTGCGTACTAGAAAAATTTTTAATGGTAGTGTATTCCCAAAAATGTACATTAATTGCTCTATGATCGATAATTCGCTCCATCTATATACACAGATATGAATAATAAGTCTTAATGAATAGACCACGCATTAAATCGCTCAATATGTATCTCAAAAATAATAATGTAACAAATCTAAGTGTTTCGCAATAGACAGTCGGTATCCAAGTATGGGTAAAAAAAAGGAGAGAAGAGGAAAAATCGACGTGCTTCACCCATCGTAAAACATTCCGCACAACACCACGAGCAGATAGCAGGGTTAGGCTATTGTCCCACTGCTTGGTAACCACGACGATTCGTCCAGTCGCTCTGTCTCCATTGTTTTTTGTACGTTTCCATCTCGGTCGGGTCCGCGGCAGTACCCTGACCTTCACCAAGAGCGCGCTCGAGACGACCTTGGCGGCGCTGGCGCAGGAAGTAAAGTACAAAGCCGGCGATACAGAGAGCAGCGAAGGCAGCGGCACCGCAGTAAACGCCAATGTGGGCTGCTGTGCCCAGTTTGTCCCATTTCTGGGCAAGCGTCTCGGCGGGTTTCTTCGAGATTTCTTTGGCGGCAGTGGAGTTTCCACTATAGACAAGGGCAGTTAGATGAATAATTCTTTACCTCGTCGACGGGCACCAACGAATAAGGACTTACCTAACAATCTCAATACTCTCGTAAGAGCCATTGTGACCGATGTATTTGTACTCCTTGCCCGAGGAGAAGTCCTGGACACGGATCTTCTGCACCGTCATAGTAAAGGGGACGTCGGTCCAGTTGACCAAACCACCACCCCATTCAATGTTTCCTATCGACTGCGACGCAATACCCACAGGCCAGTTGCTGACCTTGACTCTGCACGGCGTCTGGGGGTAGTTCTTGCCATAGACGGTGAGAGGTTCAGAGTAGTTGACAGTGCGCCTCAGTTCGCCATCAATCCACCACTCCAGACGATCCTTGTCCCAGTAAGTAGTGTAGTTGTGGAACTCGGTATCCGCGTTTGATACAGCATGGTAGCCACCACGATCACTTGTCGTTGTGTTTCCCTTTCCGAAGAAGTCTGATTGCACCTCGCTGGTGTTGTATCCCACCCATTCCCAATCGATCTCGTCCAAGTCATCGGATTGCAGGATCACGCTGCTGATGATACCTGCACCCTTGGCCATCTTGACATGGGCCTCCATGACACCGAAGAAGATGTAAAAGTTCGACACCAACAAGGTGGAGGCGTTTTCCGTCTTGATGCTGAATTCTGCTCCATCCGACGTGTACTCTATCTCCCCCGTCTGCATATCCCAAAGCGTGTCATCTAGCGTCTCGTTGAACCACCATGTGTGCTCTGTGGACAGCGCCGCGTCGGCGGGGCATGTGCTGTTGATGGGGTTGCAATCGGTTTCATCGGCGGCCACCAGGCCGGCTAGCGCCCCCAGGAGCCAGGCATGGCGAAGATAGAACATGACGGCGGATTTGTGAGGAGGGCGTGGTAATCGAATTGGTGGTCAGAGTCTGGGGTGACCCGACTCAGGTGGTGGTGGGTTTGGGTGCGGGATGGGTATGGGCGGGTTCGTGGCTGTCCTGGGGGAGGGATGACAGGAATGGTTTCAGGTTCATGGCTCGTGGCGGGCAGGAAGGAGAAGGAGCCCATTGACGGAGTTATAGCGCTGGAGATAAAAAAAAAGTGCCTCTTTGGCTTCTAGCGAGCAAGCTATCGATAGCACAGAAGCAAAGATGGTGGCAGCCAATCAAGGAGCGAGTCGGCACTTAGTCTCCGAGGCATCGGCGGGGGCTAATCCCACTATAGGCAGCTTTCAGGGGCAAGGGCCCAAACCCAACTTTTAAAAATAGGGGCAATCTGCCATTTGTCCCTGAAAAAGGGACACCAGACGGTGTCTCTCGTCGAGCCTGGTTATTGGTAGCCACGATAGACTCCACCTGGGTCTTTTTCTTCACCCATGAAAACTGGTTTTTGCTCGTGTCGTGGAGGAGGAAGATTTTTCCTCTCGCCTCTGCTCAGGAGACAGCTGAGCGGTTGGTCCGAGCCATCCGACAGTAATGCTGTTGCAAGCGAGTTGGGGATCTGCTGATATGCAGTCGAACGATCCAATTAAAGCAACACAACTCCATCGCAGCAAGATTACAGGAGTTCGCAATTTAAACTTGGGGGTCCCTTGGGGCGAGTTGACTCGGAGAGAGCACTAATGACAACTGGCTGTTGAGGGTTATTCGGGCCAGCAACTTCTTCCCCGGGGATGGTTGCCGGTTCGAGTTATCAGGATCCACACCACCAGCCCCTATTCGGACTAGCAAGCAAAACATTTTCCGGTGCCATTCCCAGACAGGAAGTTGAATTTCCCGATTAGTCAGAGCTTGGCAGGCTAGTGCGCAAAGCTTGACCGGGATAGGGTTAGTCGATCTGCCACTTTCCGGGAAGCTGCTTTGATAGGGTCGGATCTAATTTGGTTGATTGCAATTGTTGGCTCTCCAGGGGCTGCATGGAAATTTGGGAGCCTGATCCAAAGGCTTGTCTTTCGATTTGGAGCGCTGTCAGCCTACAATTCTTGCACAAGCATGTGCCAGAAGGCTTGGCCCTTCTGGAACATCGGGTTGGTGAAACATCCGCTCTTGGAGGCAGTTTGTTTTATCGCAGTAATAACTTCTTCTTGTCCATATTAAGAGGGCGTTCCTATCGATTAATCTATGATAAATATGTTCGCCGTAGCCGTCAGGTACCCGTAGATCGAGAAGGTGTCACTAACCATTGCAGTACTCCACAAATACGAAAACGATGTCTTGCAATGAATGGATAGCGAGATAGGCCTATATTAGGCGAACTACTCCATTTGATCTCTCTATGATTTCATTCGATGCAAGGCCATCGTCCACCATGATACTAGTAAGCATCGATAATATTATATAGCTTGCCAGTTTTCACATTAACTCCCAGTTTGGCATGAAAAAGTAGTAGTACCCATGGCTCTCTGAACCTGTGATGGCTAGAAGGAAAGGCATAGTACCCTCGTAACATTCAACATTCACTAAGGTTGACCAAACATTCCAGAACCAGACTAGACGCACAGATTGGTACAGAAAAACATTGGGGGATATTGCAACCTCACTCAGATACCCCACCAAACTTACCCAGAGATATCCGGCTTATCTCCTGTCCAACCTTCATATTTTCTGTATCGTTCCAATTAACCCTGACCTGAGGCCCAAAAATGAGACAATGCGTACTTCCCCCAAAGTGGAACATCCCAAGCTCCTGGCCCTTCTCTACATAATCCCCAGGTAGCACCGTCGTCTCGCACGAGCCACGTTCCAGTATACCCGCAAATAAGCAGCACACAAGCACTTTATCTTCAGTCTCAATGAAAATCAGATGCCGAGTAGCCGTGTGCACGGCGTAGCCCTGGGATTCGGAAACCCAGTCATCCAGACTCGTATTATCCCGTTGAGCAGGGCAGAATATCCCAGGTATCTCCAGGGTTCTGACGACAACTCCCGAGACGGGCGCATGCCACCGATGGTAGCCAGTAGGCTCAAGGTATACCTGGAGAACCGTACCGCCGACAAATTGCCCCGCGATCGGGTCCTCATCAAGCATATCTTCGAGTGAGTAGGGCTGATCCTTGAGCCAGTATTCATCTTTAGCTTTTATTTTGGTTGCGAATTTATAGGTGACCCCATCGACAGCAGCAGAAACGACACCGGGGTTGTCTGGCTCCGCAATTGGTCGGGCACCCTTACGGAGCTCTCTGTTGAAGAACTCCTCCCAGGAATTGAACCCCCAGTGGGGCTTGCTTGGGTCGCATACGAAGGTTTCCTCGAAATCGCGCATATTGGCGAGAGCGTCGGGGCTGAACCAGCCATTAGGCTCGCTGGTCAGGACGGCTGCTGATTCTGGGCTGCGGAGAAAT
This sequence comes from Aspergillus costaricaensis CBS 115574, assembly GCF_003184835.1. NCBI lineage: Eukaryota > Fungi > Ascomycota > Eurotiomycetes > Eurotiales > Aspergillaceae > Aspergillus > Aspergillus costaricensis. Next base: position 138,670 of record NW_020291844.1, read on the forward strand.
TTGCCCCAGTCCTTGAGAATGTCATGGAAGGCAGTGTTGACCTTTGCGTTGAGGAAGAATTCGTATCCGGATGGCGTGCGAATGTATGGCTCAATGAACATGGTCAAGGGGCTGCTGGCCCAGCGTTGGGTAGAAAATACGGGCGCACTTCGAACAAGACTGTTCAACTGGACGATGAAGGTAGCGAGGTTGCTAGGGATGGTTGGATCTCCAGGGCGGGTTTGCGTGAACATTTCTGTGGTGAGCTTGTAGAGCTTGGGATCGCTCTCGATCAAGGACTTGAAGACTTTGATGCTTGTGTTGAGGTTGGTGGATGTAGACTGCGATATAACATTCTTGGTGAAGTCCATGATGAAACAAGTGGAGGTTGGGGCCCTGTGTGATGGTTCAAGGGTTGGAATAGGATAGTAAAATTCCATGCAAGAGTTAATCAATTAGATTAGGGTACTGACGGGGTTTTTATGCCAAATCTTCTGTCATGTGGAGTACATGGGGTCCTGCTAGTACTTTCTTTTCACCCCTCCCTCCATCCATGGATGGACATAGCTTGTGGTAATACGATCGTTGCATCGGAGCTCGAGCGCTATAGTAGGCAGCATCTTTTACTTCATTAGTCTCCTTTCATGTCAATTATCTGCAGCAATGCAGAGTTCCCCACGATGAGCAATCATGAATTCAGCTTCGATAACGTCTCATATAAACCCGCTTATGCTTTTCCTTCTCTTATGTTAAGTTCTTCTTGTAGCGGGTATCATGGAGAACTTGAGAATACTAGATCGGGAAAATGCTGACACGAGAACCTAGTCCGACTGACAAAGTGTACAGGATTTCATGTAACACAACTGACCTTTTTTGTGGCCCGATACTCACATGATTCTACGTCACCACGCTTACGTTCATGGAAAATAGCAGAGCTCAAATTAAATGTCAATACTCGCTTGCCAAGGCAAGAAGAGCTGCACTGACTCGGATGTAATCGACGACTAAATGTATTTGATAGGGAGATGTCAACTTGACTTCGACTTTGTGAAGATAGTATCCAATGTACGGATAGCAATTCCGAGGAAGACAGATGATATAGATCACGTTCCCAAGCTATCATTCCGGCTCGACAACCAAGACACTCAGTCTCGTTTCCAGACAATTGGTAAATGTCCCTCTTTTCCATAAATGGGATCAAGAGCCGGCGTAGGCACTGAATTGCAGATCGTACGTTTTCTGTCCGTTTCCTCCGGGGAGTCAAGCGCCTCCTCGTAGTCCCATGGCTGCTCTCGGGAATTCTTGTCATTCTGCCATTGGTAAGTCAACTCGAAACAAACAAACCCGTTGCTTTAACTAGCAGCATCAACGCTTACCAGCGAATACCATCCAATTATCTCATAAACGTCCGATATATTCGTGACGCAATGCGTCACCCCAGCCTACACAGACATAGCTCTGTCAGTCATACAGGTCTCTTGATTTATATTTCTCCATTCAAATTTAGAGAGCCAGACTACTAGGGATAAAATATACAGGGAACACAAAAACATCTCCCGCGCGAGCAGTAAACATGACACCGACCTCCTTACCGTTGACATCAACGTCAGGGTCAAGGGGAGATTTTCCAAGCCGGTATGTTCCTGTTCCGTGTAGAACTGTATACGCCTCGTGTGTGATGGAGTGGTAGTGAGGGACGGCTGCGAGTGTATTTTCTGCTATTTTCCAGTGTCCTCCATACACCCATTCACTTTGCTCTATAGCGTTGGAAGCTCCTTGGGGTGTCTTGTCGATTAACGCATCCCTGTAGACAAGGACTGGACGGGTTGAATTGGGAGAGTGGGTTGTTGGAGGGACGGTGAGGATTTCGGGGGGTACTTTGTTGACGAGCATTTTTTTTTTGGTCTCAGGGGAGTGTGATGCGAATGTGCTATTTAGGTGGTGATTAGGGGACGATGGTAAAGCAGTGATTTTGTTTGTGTATTTAAAAATGGTTCAAGGATCCTGGAGAAGAGGAGCTGAAAGTTAGGTAGGAACCAGTCATTTTCCAATATCGGATGGTGCTTTATAGGTTCGGCGGGTGAACTAACTCCAGTATACAAAGTCTGCTAGTGGAATGGTTATCGGTAGTACATTCCGATATGCGGAGTGTCTTTCCGATTGTTCCATGCCATTCCCGAGCCGTGAGAATACCCCGCATGCAGGGATCCGAACGTGGATAGCATTAGCCGGTGCGCTATATGGCATAGTTGTGAGACGTATTGGCTGGGGCTTTTGCCATTCTTATAATCCGTGGAACTCGAATGGTCGAGGTCATAAGTGGTGAGACTGCGAATGAAGACAACGAAAAAGGTCTCTGTCATTGAGCTCGCTCGGATACGCCTGTACTGTACTGTATGTCTTTGGGTGCAGAGTCCAAGAAGAAAAGATGAAGGAAAGATCGGAAGAGAATAACATGAATAACTCAGACTTTTGCTAAGATCCCCGCTACGCTAAACTCAAAGCATCACTAACAGGCATGACATATTCTTCCCAATCATTCAAATCCGTGATAGACGCTGGTGACCTTTCCCGGGAAGACTTCGACAAACAAAAGTCGCGAGATTTCCACACCTGCTCGATAACCACACGCGCTCGAGTTACACTAGAAACACTGCTTTTGCTCATCTTCATGAGTAATTCCAAGACAAGTCTTCGCCCGTCCGTCATCTTCCCGGTATCCGGATCTAGCATGATTGCAAAGTCGAGAGGATCAAGTTCCACAGCAGCGACGAAAAGAGGCCAGACGACCTGACAGGATGGTTCCATTGCAAGTAACTCGACAATATCTTTCAATATCCTGCGGATGTAGGTCTTGGTGATGGAGTCGGATGGTGTCAAACCATACAATGCGCAGTTCAGATAGACAATGGAAGTCACTCTTTTCAACTCGGCAATTCTCTGGATTACTTGGTTGTCGCCATCGATTTGCGACTCCTGCTTGATACCTTTCAGTCTGTTGATCATACTGGCGGCTCTGGCGTTGAACGTTTCGTGACCTTCTTCGGAGATGACTTGCCGTCTAGACCGACTCAGATCCATGATCGAGAATAGTATAGATACAAGAGCAGGACTGCAGCCCATCCAGGTATTTATGGTCATGTCTTCGTCCCGCCAATAGGTCGACCCGAAAAGCTCCGCCTTTCCACAGGCAGTTCGCCCCATAACATCCTGAAAAGCAAAGAAAAGCTCAGTGAAAGATGATACTGCGTCTTGCTGTACATCTTGATTGGCCCCTTTCAACGCGATTTGCTGTCGCCGGCGTAGTCGAATGATATCTTTTGCTCCTTGGAGATGTATGATCCACTGCTGGTTGCAGTCATCAACAATATCATATAAGCACAAGAACATCATGATAACCAGGATTTCGGGGTCTTCTGTGACTATATCCTTGGGATGCGTATTGAGGCGATGTCGAAGATGGTTCAAGACCCGAGCCTTCAGTCGCAGAGAAAGTTCGCTATACCTTGGATCGCTTTGGGACCAGTGACAGGCGGCCAGCGCCTGTATGGCCTGCAGGACTGCGGGCGGAGCGGATACACAGTAAGGAAGAATGACAGATGCAAAGGGTGACATGGACAGAGGGCTCTGTACTGTTCGGGGGCATATTTGGTTCACATAATAGTCGAACAGTACTTGATTTCCCAGGTCATCTAGAGACGGAAATAGTGAGAGAGGCGATTGTAAATTCTGTAAAATCGCTTCTCGTATGTTCGTTGACAGGTCCAAAAGGGGTGGCGATTGTGCTGATGACATTACTGGCTCACGAGGCCCCAACTCTCCAAGGACTGTTCTGGCATCGACTGCGGGGAGAAGATGTGGCTCGGCGCATCCTTGCTCATCAGTATAAAGTCGTCGGATCGAGGAAAAATCGGTATTTACAAAAGTCCAAGACTGAATAGTCGGAGTCGCAAGCCATGTAGTGTCTTCTGGAAAAGTTGAACCCAGTCCTGGAGTACCGGTTGGGCCCTTCCGCTGATCAATCGGCCCCCGATTCAGCTTAGACCTGCCAAAGGCGATACCCTGATCTCGATAAGTTGATTCCCATTTCAGTCGGAATATTGTCCGGCATTGTAGGTCCTTTTCCCAGCATCGGGTGCAGATGGGCTTTTTCTCGTCGCACTTGACTTTGTTTTGTCGGCAGTTCGTACATCCGAACTGAGACCTGAAAGATGCTCTATTCTTGTTTTTATGTATCTGCTCATTCATGACGGTCGCTCATACGTATTCAACGAAGATCCTTTGGAGATCATAGTGTAATTGTACGACTTTCTTCTTTTAAAGTAGGCGCAGGCGAGCGCAAGAGTTAAAAGGCGTGCGGAACGGCAGGTCGATGCGACATTTGAGTTTCGGGTGGGACCGGGGCAGTGGATCCCATTTGCTGGACCCTGTGGGAGTTGAGCGTATTATTCATAAAGAACAGCAATTCATGTTTCTGATTGCCTGATGATAGAGGGAGATTTGTAAAGAATTGTAAGGCTTAATAAGCATGCCTTTGCTGCTAACCAAGAGATGTTGTGGTTAGTGTATATGCAAATTCACGACTTCATCATGAAAATATCCAGGTGGGCCCAGCTCATGGCAGCTACGGTCGCCAATTGGCCAATTGGCAGGACAGTTGTATACCAATTTCAACAAGTAATCGAGATCGAAATGTGATGTGGAAGTTTAATTACCTCTTGGGACTAGCAGCCTCAATTCACCTCGGTGACCCAGACACCATGATCGCGCAATATATATCATGCAAGATAGATAAACTTCTGTGTCTTCATTCGAGGAGCACCTCCACGTGCGCTGACTGAAAAATTTGACGACAAGACTACAGTAGCTAATTGTGTTGATAGCGCACGCATTCATTCTGTTTACTTGTGTGGGGGCATATATGCAGGCCCTAATTTGGCTTCAGGGGTGGGTACTAGTCTAGACGGATCGATACCATCGGAGAAGTAGGTTTGACAGCCTTCGTTAGACACCAGAACAGAAAAAAAAGGTCTTCTCCCAGCAACCTTCTGTGTGCTGCTGTCGGTTTGCAATGAGTAAATAGTCTGAAGTAATGTGTTAATATTGAAGCTGCCCTGTATGACTGCCACTTTCCCTTAGTGGAAACATGATGAAATCCGGGCATTCACCCCTGACCTGAAGAGCCCACAGGTCTTGAGCATGCTCAAGGTATGAGGTGGCGAATATGTGAGCATGCTTATCTCCGACACGCAGCGTATATCATCTAGGAGGCATGCGTAACCACAGCTCCGACCATGGTCGGGATAGCTACAAGACCGATCGTCATTAATGACACGAAGGACAGGAACGGCCAAGAGGCTAGGCGAAGCTTGTCCCAACCGAAGATGTAGCTAAGATAGGGGCATTAGCGGGGTATCTGAGTGATAAGGCTGAACAGCTCCGGTGATTTGAGGGTCGAGATGAACCGCCCGGGAGAATTGAGGAAATTACAGTTGTCATTATCCAATACCACGCTGAGGAGGAGGTGACAGTTCATATATCCTGGGACATGAAGATTATTAAAGGTCTATATTAACTGATAAGAGATGATCTGGTGACTGGTGATGACGAGGAGATGAAGGCGCAGCAAGGGGGGGACGTGCACCGAGTGGAGAGAGAGGTGCCACTGACCACGGTATTATTATGCCGTGGTTCATAGCAAACGGTGACACCGGATGTTGTGTGACCTGGCTACTGCTAGTTTTAATGGAGGTATGCTCCCTGCAAGTTTATCGCCATTGAAGGTTCTCATTGCGAAAGCCCTGACCGCCCCAGGCAGCGAGAGAAACGCGCAAACGGACGCGAGCTGGCCAATCAGGGGGATTCCCTCACATGGCCGGCCAGAATATCCCGGCATTTTTCTCTTTCTTCCCGTTGGATCTCCGCTTCTGCCTCACTTTCCATTAGAGCCCAGATTCTATTTGATTCATCCATTCTGAGTCATGCCGAGCAAATTCAGGTTCTTATCGGCATCCTTCGAACGCGTTGAGTCACTTCAGCTCCGTCGGACTCCCGGACAGGCAACGCGCGGGGGAGCGGCTTATCACTGGCAGATTAATCGTATTCGCTGACTGCAGTAGCGCCGTCCGTTCGCCATGCACAAGGAAATTAGCTCGCCATCATGTCTCCATCTTTCTTTTAAAACCCAGGGTCCTTCTTCTTGCCATTCTCGGCACAAAGAACACCAACTTTAACAATCCTGTCCGAACGATGGTGCCTTCCATCGCCCCCGGAGAGGCGGCGGTTGTTCTCTTTGTCCTGATTTTGTTGGGGACAATTTCGCCGGCCAAGAGATTGATCAACGCGAGGTGGAGGAGACACGCAAACCCCGACGACATCCGGTATGAGGATAAAGATGGAATTGCCACAAAAGAATCCACCACTCAATTGTCAAACCAACGCCCCTTTATCGTAATTTTTCTACTGAATCTGTGTGGACTGGGTCTGTCTTTTGCCAACTTGATTGTTGCGGCAATTAGAATTCATGAGACAAAGGGGTCCGCTTCACTGGGAATCTGGCTGCTGCCGCCAGCATGGGTGCGTCGACATTCTCCTACCACTGGATCCCACCTTCGGAGAGGTCTATTGGGATGGCTGCTGACTCTCCATAGCTACTTCTGCTGGTGCAATTCGCAGACTCACTCACCCAGACACACCCAGTTGCGAAATTCGACAGCGTGCTATGGAAGCAGCCAACAATCCTTCTGATTGGGGCTATTGCCTTTTCCGTTCTCGCTGGCGAAAATGTCCCCGACGTGAGTAGAACTAGCGCCACCACTATCCTGACCGGAGTGCAGCTGCCTACTCTTCTGGCCCTGGTCGCGGGTATATGGTGCGTGGAACGGCGCCCGGCTGTCTTCGACCACGACGGCAAGGAAATAGACCGAGAGATGACCGTTAGCCTTTGGTCGCGTTTGAGATTCATTTGGGCTCCTGAGATCATGTCCGAAGGTGCCAAAGAAGCATTGGAATCTGAAGCTCTTCCGACTATGAATCATGCTATCCGTTCCAAGGAGGCCTCAACCGATTTTAGTGCCATGGCCTTGACAGACGCCCAACCACTGTGGATCCGCATCTTTTGGCAGTTTCGGGTCCAGCTTCTGCGTCAATGGATCGCAGTTCTCATCTCCAATTTCTTCGACGTCGGGCCGTCATTCGCAACTTTGCAACTTCTTCAATACATGGAGTCACGAGAGAATGCAGACGTACGTGATCCGACTGCTTGGAAATATGTCCTGATGATTGGGATCGCCACCTTGAGCTCCACCCTGGTGGACTCGCGTATTATGTGGTGGGAAAGAGGCTATATTGTCGTTGCCTTGCGGTCGACTTTGACTTCGCTGGTATATCGTAAGTTGCTGAGAAAGAAATTGAGTACCGACCCTCCGAAAGCTGAAGGAGGCGAGATGGAAGAGGTATGAGAGCCCTGATTCTTGTGCGTTTACCTTGCTGATTATTCTTTACTCGCAGTCGGGCCAGGACGGACCCTCCAAGTCCGAACAAGACATTATCAATATGTTTGCGGTCGACTGCAACCAAATCGCCATTTTTGCGTCCGAAAGCTCCCAGTGTGTGAACATTATCGGTAAAATGCTGGTGACAGTGGCGTTTTTGTGGCTTCTCATTGGATGGGAAAGTTTGTGCGCTGGCCTTCTGGGTATTGTGGTCCTTTTCCCCATCAACCAATACCTAGCGAAGCGCTATGGTAAGAAGCAGAAGGCCCTGATGGACATCCGGGATAAACGCACCACGATGACTACGGAAGCCCTGCATGGTATCCGACAAATCAAATTCTCCGCTGCTGAAGATGTGTGGTCAGACAAGCTTGAAACTGTACGTGAAGAGGAGTTGTCAGTTCTGTGGAGCAGCAGGCTCGATAATATTTACATGACGATCGGCTCGGAGTTTACGCCCATTGTCCTGACGGCATTGTCTCTTACGACGTATTCTTACATCCACGGAAGCTTGCTACCTTCTGTAGCGTTCACAGCGATCAGTCTGTTCCTCCAGCTTGAGGGCATTGTTGGGCGGATCCCTTACTTGTTAGTATCTGTTATCACCGCCCAGGTGAGTGCCGACAGAATCGACAAGTTTTTACGCGCGCCAGAGCAAGAAGAAAACACACATCCGGGAGAGGTCATCTCGTTCCATAATGCATCCGTGACCTTCCCTTGCGATGCTCAGGATGCAGCAGCCGACCGATTCGCATTGCGAAATCTCAACCTGGTATTTCCGAACAACGCTCTCAGTATTATCTCGGGCCCGACGGGATCGGGAAAGTCCTTACTGTTGGCGGCTATTTTGGGAGAGGTGGAGGTGCTGGGTGGCTACGTCCATGTCCCGCGAGATGTCTGTCCCCAGGAGCGCTTCGATAACAAGGCAACTGCTAGCAACTGGATCCTGCCAACGGCTATGGCCTTTGTTTCCCAAACTCCGTGGATTGAGAATGCCACAATCAAGAACAATATCCTCTTTGGTTTACCCTTTGATCCGGTCAGATATGAGAAGGTGCTACAAGCATGTGCACTGACAACCGATCTGGCCTTGTTCGAGGATGGTGATGAGACCGAAGTCGGCGCTCAGGGAATCAGTCTCAGTGGCGGACAGAAATGGCGCTTGAGTCTGGCACGCGCCATTTATTCACGCGCTGGAATCCTCATCATGGACGATGTCTTTAGCGCACTCGACGCTCATGTGGGCAAGCATGTCTATGAAAACGCCGTCATGGGCGAGCTCGCAGTGGGCAGAACTCGGATTGTCGCCACTCACCATGTGTCGCTTGCCTTGTCCGGAGCGAAATATGCTGTTAGTCTCTCTGCTGACGGAACTCTCAAACACGCAGGTTCTGTGGACCAGCTAGAGGCGAATGGCGAACTCGATTCTATCAAAGAACCAGATAACAGGGAGATCTTGATTGAAGAAGAAGAGGAGCTGACAGTGCCGGCTGCCTCTGCTCCTACCGCCCCCAAGGGGCCCCCGAAGAAGCTTATTGAGGCGGAGAAGAGAGCCACGGGTCGTGTCGAGATGTCAGTCTATTCCGGGTATCTCAAGGCAACCGGAGGATGGTCATTCTGGATAATTCTTTCTTGTCTGTTCGCGTTGTTCCAGGCATTGATTTTGGCTCGGAATTACTGGATCAGGATCTGGGCAGATGCCTATGGCGATGAGCAGGGGGTGACTCAATATACATCATGCCCTCAACACAACAACCCGCAGATACAGTTGGCAGGCTATTCAACGCATACAGTCTGCATGAGCAGGTCAAGCAGTCTCCCGATTAACGTTCAGAACCGAAGTCTGTGGTTCTACCTGGGGTTGTACTGCGTCATTTCGACCTTGTCAGTGGTAGTTGCCGTTAGCCGGGTATTCAACCTGTATTATGGAGCCGTCCGCGCATCACGGAGAATATTCAAAGATATGCTACACAGCGTATTCCATGCACCTCTTCGATGGTTCGATACAGTTCCCACGGGAAGAATTCTGAACCGTTTCACAGGAGACTTCAGCCTTCTGGATTCACAGCTCCCGCAGATGTTCTATTACTTTGCCATTACGCTCTGGGAATTGGTCGGTATATTGGTTGCAGCCATTTTCATCTCACCGTTTATGGTCTTGGTTGCGATCTTTCTACTGGCATCTTGCGCCTTTATAGCGCGGAGCTACCTTGCTGCTGCACGAAACATCAGGCGCATTGAATCCAATAGCAAGTCACCGGTCATATCACACTTTGCTGCATCCTTGACTGGGCTTTCCACTATTCGAGCATTTGCCAAAACCGAAGAATTCAATAAACGGATGTACGGTCTCATCGACACTTACGCCGCCTGCACATGGTATGCTTGCTATCTAGGCAGCTGGCTCCATCTTCACGTAGGATTTGTGGCCGCTTTATTTCCAGCCACTGTGGCTGCCTTCGTGATAAACACCCCAGGTATCGATGCAAGCTTGGCTGGATTTGCCCTCTCCTTCGCACTGAGCTTCACTTTCTTGACTGCCTTCACTATCCAAATTTCGACAAGAGTTGAGCTGTTCATGAATGCAACAGAGCGCATCTTCGAGTATCGAGACTTGCGGATCGAGAACCCAGACGGCGCCAGCGTTAGGGCCAGCTGGCCCGAGACGGGTAGAATAGAGGTTGACGAGCTTGAAGTCGGTTACGCTCAAGGTTTACCATCGATCCTGAAGGGGTTGACCTTCACTGCGGAGCCGAACCAAAGAATTGGGGTCGTCGGCCGGACAGGTGCTGGTAAGTTGCCTGCAGCATCTCTTCTTCCTTATCCAACTAACAATGACAGGCAAATCTACTTTATCTCTTGCTCTTTTCCGTTTCTTGGACACCCGCAAGGGCAGTGTCGTCATCGACGGAGTCGACATTGCCAACATCCGACTTCACGATCTCCGTACCCGCTTAGCCATCATTCCCCAAGACCCTGTTCTATTCTCCGGTACCATCCGGTCCAACCTCGACCCCCTGAATCAATACAGCGACCAGGAAGTCCGAGAAGCTTTGGCGCGTGTCCACCTCATCCCCTCCGGAAGCAGCACGCCACTGTTGAAGGACGACCAGGGTAATCACTCTGGTGCTAGTTCCACCATTGCTGCTTCCGAGCAGATCGGAAACACCAACATATTCCAGTCCTTATCCTCGCCTGTTGCTTCGGGCGGGTCGAACCTATCACAGGGGCAGAAGCAGCTGCTTTGTCTGGCGCGCGCTATTCTATCCCGCCCCAAGATCCTCATTCTCGATGAGGCTACCTCCGCGGTGGATATGGAGACTGATATCCTGATCCAGCGATCCATTCGGGAGGCATTCACGAATACCACGCTGCTGGTGATTGCTCACCGTCTCAGTACAGTGGCCGACTTTGACCGCATTCTGGTCATGAAGGATGGTATTGCTGCGGAGTTCGGAAGCCCTGCAGAATTGGTAGAGACAGAGGATGGCATCTTCCAGGATATGGTCAATAAAAGTGGGGAGACTGAGGAGTTGAGACGGATGATTTTGGGGTCATAAACCATGAGCATTAACGTTTAGATTGTTGATGCTTGCCGCTCCTTAGATCTTGTCGCGCATTTAGTAAGCTACCATTGAAGTTCTTGTTTGCATTAACAAAAAGAAAGATTTCCAATTACAGTTTCAAGTTACTTGGCCTAGTAGATCCTGCTGTGAATTGTGTCACTAATCCGAATACATTACCCCAAAAATCATCGCATTTACATCTTAGTTGTAATTGGAGTCCACAAATGTAGCAATCAACACATCTTCACCCACGGCTTAGCTACTTGCACGTCTCCCCTCCACCCTAGGAACAAACTTCAAGTACAGCGACGGGAGCAGAGCACCTATGTACTCCTTTGTTCCTTCAACGAACTTATCCTCATCATACTGATCCCCTGGCAAGATGTTGAATTCATGAATAGTCTTCGCGATAAGAATCTTCAACTCATTCGTAACCAGCTGCTTCCCGACGCAAGAGTGCACGCCATAGCCAAAGGGAGTGAAGGCTCGACGATCGCGAACCAGCTCCGGCATTTCCCCAGTCCAGCGCTCTGGGATAAAGCGATCCCCCTTAGGGAACCATCGAGAGTCAGTCAACGTAATCCGAAAGGGAACTTTTACCTCGACGTTCCCAGGAATATACGTCTCCCCAAACTGAAGACCACCAGGGGGTGTCTTCACGGGTATCCCGATAGGAGCTGGGTTCCCTAGTCTGAGACCCTCGTTTAGGACTCCATTGAGATAGGGAAGCTTGCGGGTTGATTCGACTGTCAATTCTCCGCCTGTATTCGATATGGTATCTAGTTCCGCTCTGAGCTTCGCTTGCACTGCTGGGTTTGTGGCTAGAAAGCGCAGCGTTTGGTTCATTGTGACCAATGCCGTGTCGGAACCGCCGATCACTGCTACCTGGGCATTCGAGATGACTTCCTCATGGGTACGTTGCCATCCTGCTGGGCCACTGGTAATGAAATGGTGGATAAAATCTTTCTGGGGCGCTGCCTTCATCCGCCTTTCACCTATTATCTCTTCAATTTCTCTTTTGAATGCTTTCGCTTCTGGTGCACTTGGCAAACAGGAGAGAATCTCGCCGACGTTCCGCAGACAGGCGATGACCTAGATATGTCTTAGCATTGAATAGACGTGATATTCTGAAAAGAAGCCATGTCACTGACCCCAGATATGCCCAGATACTTATGAACAAAGTATGAAAGGAAGGTATTTTTTCCGTGATCTTGACCTTTACTATCCTTTGAGAAAAACACATCCATCATACTACTCGATGTCAGTCATGGAGTATGTTATACTTGCAGTTGACAGCACTCACACATCAACCTGGAAGCGCTCAGTTAGCTTGATCGTATTGACCTCTATTCCCTCATAATTCTTAAGCAACCGAAGAAACTTCTCAACATGATGTTGCAAGCGACCGTCGTAATTCACAAGCTCTTTGGCAGAAAGCGCTTTCTCCCTGGTACTGTTAGCACCACGACCACCACTGACCTATGCACAACGATCGATTACCATAATCGCCTCCACTCTCCATGATGTGTATAATCCCGTTCAGAATTCAAGTTCCTCTCGCCCATGCTAGCACGAAGCTCGTAGAAATACCCACGCGGGTATTGTCCCTTATATATCTTCTGAATAGCCTCGACATCTATAATCGACACCTCGTTTGGCCCGACACGAACAATGTCCGCATTGTACTTCCTATGAGTTTCCTCCAGATAGGCGGCAGAGCGCCCTAAGCGACATTGATTGGCTGCCCATAGTCCGGATACTGCTGCACGCTTGGGTCCGGGTAGGGAGGCGAGCGGGGATAAGTATAGCCGATGGATCACTGTCCATACTATTGCTGTAGAGAGGAAGACGAGGTTGAGCCAAGCGATACTGGGTGGTGGAGGGGTGTCTGCTGAAATGCTGGCTCTCGGTGACCAGGCTACAGCTGCAAGGTTCACGAGAATGTAGGTGCTTAGTATCTTTATAGTTGAGACTTCTGGGATCGGAGATAAGAAGATCTGTAGGGTTATAGCTGCCACTGCTGTTACAAGTTCCGCGGTCGCCATTGTGAGCTTATTGAAGCGTGGTTTCTACGTGGTCTGTCAATCTTCCTTTAATCGACATGCAATATAAGCCTGCTCAGAATTGGAGGAATCCATCTTTCACTTCCTTCTATTTATCGTGGATAGCGGAAGCTGGACGCATCAATAAGAACCCATGACCTTCACAGTGTAACGTCCAATTTATTGAGTGGAACATGAAAAGGTAAGGGCCTGTCCTGATGACTAAATTTTGTGCTATCACAACTGTTGTCCCTTGCTTTGCTTATTATCACGAGTCAAGCCATTTCCTGAAATCTTGGTGATATAACTTCTCTACTCAGATTATTCTGGATCGATCGTCGAGGCACAACAGAGTCAATATCAGATTACCACAATATTTCTTGGCAGATGTAAAATCTATATACAAAATAGTTCCGATCTTGGTACGTTCTCATTGGCCTACCTTCTCACTAGCCAATCAACCGGGTTGCACAGACGTATGCCTGATGCTCTATCAGGAAATTCTGAATAGCCCCCCTTGCGGTTCTAGGCTGAATGAGGAATGAATACCCCGCGTATCAGACCCCGGTCTGAATTTCATACACCAAATTATACTTTATTCAAGATATGTACCTCGTTCAATCTGAAAGATTTTCATGTACTCCTGCCATTTACACACACTGATGGAATATCATGTAATAGTGACAACTCAGCATATGACGTCTTTCCAGTACTGAAACAAGCACCTGACCTAATCGAAGGTCAATCTTCGATTCTGAAAATTGATAAGCTTCACTATTGAGTTCAACCTCGAGAATCCTACAGGGTTAGCCCCTGATACTATTCTCCTTATCACGCATTAGATAATGGAGAAGATCAAAGATATCTCCGATCCTGACCGACATACCTTAATTAGGTGGCCAACATAAATCACACCATGTGCTCGCCTTTGCTCTCTTCAGTTCTGCTCTCTTGGGGGTTATCCTCTAATTTACAACATGAAGATCGACTTTTTCTCAGCTCTTTCTAGGCCCGAATACGAGTGCCTAGAATTTCATGATGAATTTAAACTCAGTAATCAACAAAGAAATGAAGTATTTGAATGTGTACGCAAATGTCTGTTCCTATTGCTTGAGGGAATAGGACATCAGCAACAGATCATACCAGCTGACGAACGTCTACGACATGACCTCGATAATTGGGTCCAAGAGCATCTGATACATCTATTCCCAGAGAAGCTTCAAGCTCTGAAAGTTTTAGTTGACACTTCTGCGCAAGTCGGGGAATGTTTCTACGCTCATTGCTCGCATGAGACAAAGCTAGTTATGGCCATCACTACTCTCATCCTGTTCGCAAGCGATGACGACACTCTCCTCAGTCCTGAAGAGCGCAACCGCTTATCCTCCTTTTCCTGTAATGACGGCTACAGTCCTCCGGATGCTAGCCCTTGGACAGCGGTCCTTACGCACGGGCTACAATTAGGTGCCGAATACTTCGGGTCTAAAGACCCCTTGGTCGGGAGCCTTTCAGCAAATGCGATCCGCGGGTTCACGGAGGCATGTACCATGGAATACCGCATGGAGCAGGGGGACTTGCCCCTCCATCTTACAGCCCACAGAAAGCCACATCCAAGCTCCGAGTGGTGTGCGGCCGAAGCGTTCCCGGGGTACCTTCGTTCAATGAGTGGCATCTCGTTTCACTATATCCCGCCGATATTCAAGTATTCTCGCACCGAGGAGGTCCCTTCTTCTTACTGGTTAGGAGTGGCTCCCGTCGTGAGGAACTTCATTGATTACACAAACGATCTGCTTTCTTACCCGAAGGAAGTCCTCGATGGTGAGATACGAAACTACCTTCTGCTAGCTACGAGGGCCAGGAGAGTAGCCGGCAGATCGTCCAGGTTTGGCTCGAAATCATGGACTTTCCGAGACACCTTCTGCGAAACACTCGAAAATGTGCAAAACATTGTTTTGGCTTTGGATAAGGCTGTCACAAGTTACATGCCCGCCGATAACAATGCACCGGAGGATGGTAACAAGACTCAAGATGATCCCAATGCGCAGCTGGCTGCAAAGTGCTGGTTCTCTTTCCGACAGAACTTCATCTCCTTTCATCTGGAGTCCAAGAGGTACGGATTAGATCGTCTTGCTTTCGAGAGGAATAACTACACTGTTGAAGAGCTGTGTGCACCAAAGCACAAGCCTATGCATTCTGCTTGTGTAGGCGCGGCGGCTGCTGGCTTTTTTCTAATTTCTGCGTTGGGCTATCGTTATTCCCGCAAGTAAAACGTGCCTTTTAGTATTTTCTATACGCTGCGATGCAATTTCTCTTGAGATTGAGTCATACTCATTATCTTAGATTCACATGTTGAACCTTTGGATTTCAATCATTCTTGATAATAACAGAAGAACATAATTGATCTAGTAACTGATCACAGAAAATAGCCTATAACCATACCCACAAAAGGGAACCAAGTCCATACTGCACTCCTGGACGCAGAACCGGTGTATTGCGCTGAGACAACCGTAGATGTACCAGACGTATACGCAGAAGCAGTGTGACTTCCAGCAACGCTTCCAAGGGTAGGGCGATTGAGCCCGAGGCTAGGAGACGCGACACCCAAAGAATGAGATCCATTGCTCCAAGAGCTAACGTTAAGACTGCTGTTGGCAACTGATCCGACACTGGAAATAGTCGATGGCGGGACGTGAAGGGATGGTCCAGGACTACCGGCTGTGCCAGGGTGAGTGGAGTCATCATTGCTGGATGATGGGGAGGAAGAACCCTCTCCGGTTGATCCTTGAGACTCGGCACTGACCCCGATTTGGCCGTCTGCGTCAGCACCGGGTCCGATGGTAGATTCACCCGTCACCCCTTGCTGGGGACTGTGTGGTCCGACTAATGCCGAGTTTGTTTTGCTGGTAGGGGAAAATTGCTGTATTTCGCTAGCAGTGGGGGTCATGGTTGTGGTTATCGGAACGATGGCCGTGGTGAGGTGGGTTTCCGTTCCCCTTGTGATCGTGAATACCTCTGTTGTGTAGAGAACGGCTGTAATGGTGGGTACAGAGGATTCTTCTCCAGAAGGAGCACCTAAATTGCCTGCAGGTGTTTCAACAGCTGCTGATGTGATGACAGTAACTGAAGCTACTGCAGTTTCTGTCGTGAGATACGTCGTTCGCTCTGTATCAGCACAGGTAGCGGAAGACGATGGACAAGCTGTGATCGGGTAGACATGGGTTGTGTAGACAGTCGATGTACTGAGTCTTTCACTACTCTGTCCGATAGGTCCTCCCCCGATAGCTGTCGATTGGCCGGAGGCATGTATGCCCGTTTCCTCTGCAGCAACTGGGCAAATAGTCGTGTATGCAGCAATTGTTTCTGTCGTGTAGTAAGTGGTCTTCTCAGATGCTGCGCAATGCGGGCTTCCTTGTGGACAACCAATCGTGGTATGCACCTTAGTAGTAAAAATCGTGGATATAGTGAGAGCCTGAGGCGGTTCAGTAGCTACTCCCCCATTGCTGGATGTCTGTGTCGGGATGGCATATGCATCATTTGTTTCTGAAGAAACAGGGCAGATAGTAGTATAGATGGGGACAATCTCCGTTGTGTAGCTGGTTGTCTTTTCTGAGGCAGGACAGTTCGAGACCCACGGAGGGCAGGCGGTAATAGTGTACACCTTTGTGGTGAAGACAGTTGAAGTCGTCATCCTTGTTGCGGCAGGGGAGGTAACATTTGCTGATTGTAGAGTGGAAGCCGTTTTGGTAGCCTTCAGAGGACATATCGTAGTGACTGAGGTACGGGTCTCGGTTGTAAAAATGGTCGTAGTGCGCCGGGCTGACGTAGGGATACTCTGACTGGAAACAGTGGGAACGTTGCTAGTAGAGCTTTGAGAAATAGGGGAAGGAAAAACAAGCGGCATTGAGGCAGATGATGAACGGAATATTGGAGAAGAAGACGACTGTGCAGGTAGAAGTACGGAGGAACTTCTCGGAGGGACGGATACTGGGACAGTGGAGTATATTGCAGAGGGCACGAGAGAAGGAGAGCTCCGGAAGTTTGAGACCGGGGACGTCTTTAATAAAGGGACCGATGAAGTAAGAGAGTTCGATGTCACGGGAGACGGAGAGGCGTTTGAAAGAGTGGAAGGTGAAGCAATTAATGCAGATGGCATGACTGGCGTAGATTTATCTATGGGTCTTGATGAAGCCAATATGGCCGATGAGGACGCAATTGTCGACGAGGATAGGATTGCCGAAGCTGAGGTTGTAACGGCAGTAGAAGCCGCAACTGCACAAGGATTGTCATCTAGCCGAAGAGCAATATAGTCGACAACATTGTTATCTGGGTCACTGTAGTCGTACGGCACGTAGGAATAGTCGATAGCACCACTTTCCGAGTAACAGATTCCCAGAAACCAGAATGTTCCTATACAGTTCGAATAGGTAGAGCAGACCTCAATACAGCCCCAGATGTCGGCTTGTCTGGAGTTAGGGAGAAAGCCTGAATAGCCCTGCACGGTATCGCTGCAAAGCACTTGGTAGTATTCCTCATTGTATACATAGTATCCGTCGACGCAATCTGTGGTGGTAGGAAGAGCTGAAACAGTGCACGTTGAAGCCGTTGATGTTGACACACTCGAGATGTATGCTGATGTGGCAACACTGGATGTAGCGCTAGTGGAAGCGACAGCGGCACTAGTCGACAATGTAATTGTGGATGTGTAAGTTGTTGTATATTCCATCACCGTTATCTCGGTTGAAAGCTGGGTAGAAGCGCCTGTTACGGTGACGACGCAAGGGTTGGTTGAAAAACGTTCAATTGCGGCCCAATGAGACGAAGTCACTTCCACTGTAGACGTGATGTCTGTGAGCAGCACACACTCATCATTATCATCCCAATTGAGACCTTGGCAGCTCGAATAGATGCCACAAAACACGAAGCATTCGTAAGGGCTGGTTGCTCCATGAATGGTCATAAATGATGCTCCTTCCAAAGATGAATCTGAGCACCATTCTTGCCAGTAGGAACCTTCCGCCGACCATATCGAATTGGTACATGACTCTGGAGCAACACTACCAGGAGTACATGTGGTCTCAACGGTCGTCACTGGGAGAACCCCTGTAATAGTGCTGGTCACCGTATCGGAGTAAGTAGACGTTACAGTAAAAACCGAAGTGGGTGCGACTGTAACCACCGGGATTGTGGCTGCGAATCCTTGGATTGCTAGTGCTCCCATGTATGGTAGCCATTTTGTTGTCAACAATTGCCCCATGATAGAGGTCTTTATAAATGAGCGACTGAAGCAAAGTGATCAAATGAATGAGGGGTAGAAGTCGACGAAGCTCCTACTGCTGACCCATTGGAAAAACCGAAACAAAGACGTGAGCTGATGGACGAACTAAAGCAGGAGGAATAGCCAGGTTTTTGAACCTCGAAAACGTAGATATACCTGCTGGCGCTCTACGCCACTGGGGCCTTCTAGCCGAGAAGTACTGGTTATTATTGGTAGGCTTTCCATATACTATCCACTAGCGCTTGCTAGCCGCGGGTTCGCCCGGGAAATTATAGGCGATAACGAGGGCTGAGGCTGACCAGCATCAACAGAGCAGTGGATCCATCCCCTGGTCTAATAAAGGCAGGATAAAAGAGCCGACGACTAGAGTCATACGATTGGATAACTTCAACGCATGTCCAGCAGCCTATCAAACTTTTTATTCTATCTTCTAGGTCCACCCCCTATCCTCACTGTTCTAGTTGTGTTCTGATGACATTTGGAATTTCCAAACTTGCTCTTCTTGGCCGGAAGTATTTATGCTCAAGCTTCTCCATCACAATGGTCCCGGGACTGAATTTAGGGCTCCGAGATTGTGGATGTTCGATAGCGACACGACGTCTTCTCCATCATAGCCACCCGCGGCAACGGACTAATTCAAATGGTCAGATATTCGAGGGGTTGTTGACTTGTTTTGATTTTTTAGGAGAGTTTCTCTTCTGGAAAACCGCCTCTGTTTTTGATAGGCAGACTGTAGTTGAGCTGGTCTAGACTTGCGCTGCGAGCATTTCAATATTTTCAATAGACAACCCGCCGTCACGGCCTCAGATGCTTCTCTGAATATCATTTCTTTCGTTGGCTGGAGGTGACAGGCGTATTTCTCGCACACAACACTTCTGAGAAAGGCGTCTGTGTCTTGTAGCAATGGAAGTCTGGGACAAGTGCTCTTTGACGTTCGTATCCCATGCCTCTGTCCCATATAGTCATCAATAGCACGATATGGTATCACATCCTCATCCTTGTTTGGGACCTCTGTTATTGCAGAAAGTGTCGTCTAGCGACACTACACTGGGGGGAAAAAGAGAAAAAAGAAGTGAAACATCACTTGAGATACTCGCGCGGATTGGCGTGCACAACACGCGAGTTGTGATTTTCGTAGAATGGGATCTCCGCACCATATCCAGTAACCCGATGCAGTTCGGCTAACTGCACAGCCACGGATCTATCCTCTTGGGGCCATCGGATAAGGTGCCAATTTCCCCTCTGCCTTCGGAGCACATATACGGGAAGAACGGTCTGATCCTTGTGCGCCGTATCGTAGTTGTAGTTGTCGCGATTGACATCGACGTTGAAATACGATTACCCCATACTTGGATAGCGAGAAACAAGATACGGTTGTCCTGTTTCCAGTCGGGAAAAACTTCACCGACAATTCTGTAAGCGGTGGTCCGGCAGTCCTCCGATCCTTCTGATTTCATTCGGATGATGATGCGTTTTGCATTGATTTTGAGTATCTCATCGCGGATATCAGGAAGATTGGACATGGTCCTTACGCTAAGATGACGTAAACATTGTTTGATTCTGGAAACAGGATGCAAGTGAAAGTGAGAAGAATAACGTAAAAGAAACGGAGATAAAAGCAAACCGCTCATTTATACCTCAGACATCCAAATGTTAATGGCGGTGACAGAACCCTTCCATTACTACAACCTAGGCGATCTAATACACCGTCTTTCTACTAGCGTCTACGCCTCGCGTGCATGGATATACATTCCCCATAATCACAAACGTAGTTTTTAAGGATCGCTCGTGAGAATCATCTAATACAGGGCCTTGCACTCAAAATTGGCCGCATCATCAATGTCTCCTGAACCCACATACTGAGCCAGCTTGGGATACGCGCATATCGGCCGTTGTTTGTCGATAGTGTTCGAGGTATACTCAACACTACTATTGAAGCGAGATCCGATGATATAGTCGGGTGCAGTACCATTCTCAACCCAGTTGATCAAAGCCAGGAAAATATCGTGCTTAGCATCTTGGTAGCCCGGTACACTGTAAAGGGACGAGCTCAGCGTGCTCGCCTGCGTGGGTCCGGCGATATACCACGGTGCACCCATTGTGGATGGTGTGTGGTAGCAATGTCTGGATTTGTTAGCTTGTGATCCCATGTTGGTCCTGTATAAACTTACTCCATGCCAGGTATAGCGAAGAAGCGATAGAAGTCATCGATATCAATACCCTGGGGCGCTAGCGTGGCAGCCATGTGGTCGCGGTAATAGAGGCCGATACCGGGGGGTACAATGGCGTCGGAATGACCATGGTAGTGGATGAGCTTCCCTCCGTGGTGGTAGAACTCGGCCAGATCATAGTTGTCAGCGGACGAATCGCCTGGATCGGTCTGATCGGCGTATTGCACCACGCTATAATCGAAGTCTTGTACAGTGAAGTTGGCGAGGCCGAGGATATGTTGAGGATACCACAGCTGCGAGTCTTCGTTGCCGGCGCTGCCGTTGCCGATGACGCCGCTCTCATTCCACATTGCTTCGCTTCCGTATAGCGGATGTGTGTACACGAAAGTCTGATTGGTTTCCACCCAGTCGTTGTAGATCTTATGCAGTGTCTCTATTTGAGGTCCTGTCAAGCAACTGGTGTTTTTTGCCTCAGTACAGAGTAATGGCAGGTAGTCGAAATGACAGCCTAGTGGATCGGAAATGATGTTGTCGACCAGTCCGTCCTGAGGATCGCACTGACGAATTGCCTCTGCTCCAATGACGGCAAACATCTCCATTGGGATTGTATGAGCCGATCCCTGAGGTGCCTGATAGGTCGTCTGCTTAAGATTGTACAGCTGCTGGTGGGTCGTCCACCATGCCGGGCAGGCCGCAATCACTCCGTCATAGTCCCGTGGAAACTTCTGTGTCTCTTTCATGGCCTGGCGCCCACCAGTGGAGCAGCCGGCGAAGTAGCTATATTTGGGCTTTTGGCCATAAAAGCTCTCGACGAGGAACTTGCCCAGTACACTAGTGAGGTGGTTGGCACGCCAGGCCCAGTCGTTGATCGACTCTGGGTTCTTCCACCAGACTCCATCCATGTCGGAGCCCGTGTGACCCGTGTCAGTGGCTACAGAGGCGAAGCCATAACGCAGTCCAACGGCCTGGTGATGAAGATAAGTCTTTAACTCAATTGGAACTAAAGTAAGATCTGATACATACCATATCAACCCAATTGATATCTTCACCTTCCTGCGCAGCATGGCTATATACTTTTAGTCAATGCCGGGTGTCCTCTGGGAAGGGTTAGAGTCGCTTACAAGAACCTTTCATTCCACGTATCAGGCAGGAAGACGCCAAAGCTGAAGTGGGTGTCGACATCCGTCGTCGCATTGACCTGGATTGCACACGCTGCTGGCAATTGAGTGGGATTGGTGGCGGAGCTGATGTTGGGATTCACGAAAGTCGAATTCTCTACATAGTGACGGGCGTAAACTACACGCGCGGCGGTACCATTGGCGTCCAAGAAAGCTTGAAAAGACTCAATGGAACAGTCATTACTACCCAAGGCGACTGAGAAGAATGTGAAAAACGAAGTGACAAGATGCAGGAACCGGAGTGTCATAGCCATTACTCATGTAATAACCAAGCTTTCAGATGATCGATGGTTGGGGATTATCACCATTAGTCGAGCAATTTATATATCCGGTTCTCCTCGCTGTGGCTACACTTTATTGCTCGTTGTTGTTATTCCGACTAATATATCGGCCCATTCCCGAATTGCGGGGATACGCGGGGGAAATTCTGCAGGACGGAAACGAATGCATGATCCTGTTGGATGTTTGCCCGCAAAATGAGGGCCTCTGCGGCCGCCAACTTGCGGAGTCTTTCCCTCATTGGGGTTCACAGATCAAATGTGCGGGCGTGGACAAGATATAAGGCAACAATTGGGACGGGAAAGCAACAGGTGTTAGACATCTTAACCCACAACAATCACTGCAGAATGAGGCATTCCCCGCTCAAGATGGCTGCCATGGCGTCACTGCTACTGCTGGTTCTCCCGGCTGTGGCTAAAGCTTCATCCGCTCCCACAACCCTCTTGTTTGAGAATGACGGAAACTGGACTGCTCATGCAGAGCGACCAAGTGCTCTTCTAGTGCATACACCTGCCCGGCGTGGTCAGGCAGAAGCAATCTGTGCTACCCATGAGGAGCAATTGCTGAGCTGCGATGACGTGCACCATTTCCGCCAGTCCTTCCAGTACCAGCAGTATCTGGGTACTCTGACTGAGGAGACGCTGCTCTGGACTGCTTGCAGCACACCAGTCACACTGTCTGGTATCTCTCCCGCCAGAAATGTATCTTCGGATGGAGAGTGGCCTTTTGTCTGCACAAACTCGGCTCCACTGGTTGACCGTGTCGACACCGATTACTCACCCTTCCCTCGGGTCAATACGACGGCAGGAAACATCACCTTCGAAGGTCTCCGTGATCATTTGACATTTAGATTTGCCGGTATTCCGTTTGCGCAGCCGCCGATTGGCACACGCCGCTTCAAGTATGCCGAAGTCTGGGATGCGACCAATGTGACTTACGTCAATGCAACACAATACAGCCCAGCCTGTCTGCAATTTGGGTACTTTGATGGAAATAGCTATGGCTTGAACCCTTGGGGTAATGACGAAGACTGTCTGTACTTAAATGTATATACCCCCTTTCTTCCGGGCGATGCGGACGTGCCCGAGGATCAGCTGAAGCCTGTTCTCTTCTGGATCCACGGCGGCGGCTTCTCCCAGGGCACCGGCTCAGACCTAACCTTCGATGGAGGAAGTCTAACTTCACGCTCTGATGTGGTCATTGTCACGTCGAACTATCGACTGAATATATTCGGGTACTTATCACTCGATGATGGGACCATCCCTGGAAACTACTGGATGTCTGATAATATCGCTGCTCTCCAATGGGTGCAAAAATATATACGCGGGTTCGGGGGAAATCCAAAGAATGTCACCATTTTCGGACAGTCAGCTGGTGGTGCCAACTGCATCGAGCTCGTCGCTTCTCCACAGGCTGCTGGTCTTTTTCAGGGTAGTATACAACAGTCGGCAGGCAACGGTCGCTTTAGCACACAGAGCGCAATAGCTGAGCTAGCTGAGCCATACCTCAGCCCGTACTGCAACGACACCGGAGCTGCCCGCCTAGCCTGTCTGCAGCGACTGCCTGCTTCAGTGCTCCTCAACGCCAGTGCCGACATATTCTTCACTCCAGTCATCGACAATGTGTACCTACCAGATGCACCTATGGCACTGATCGCCCAAGGAAGCTCTTACATCAATTCCGTACGAATGATGTCCACCCTGATGCCCGAGGAGACTCAATCGCTGACCACCACCACGCTGACGCCTAATATGACCGACTTTCAAACCGCACTTGACCTGCTCATCCCAGGAGGCTGGATCAATGAAAAACAGGCTGACCACATCATCCCCTCAGGCCTGTGGCTGATTAGCAACGAGACCTTCCACAACGGGTCGACTTCCTACTCCAGCGTATACAACGCTAGTATCAAGATATCCACCGAAAACAACCAAGAATGTCCGAATGGCGCCTACGCCATGGTAGGTGCCGCCACGGTCGCTTTCCCCAGCATGCACGTCGCCTATCATCAGCGCGGATACGCTCTCTCTTATTACGACTTTTACGACCTGTGTACGTTCCCTGTCGGAAAGCCGAACACACCTTATTATCGGTGCCACTCAAGTGACTTGTATGAGGTATTCGGGACCTACTACATTTTTGATCAGCCGATCCGGGTTCCTGAGGATATTTACTACACCAATGCGGTGCAGGACATGTGGGGTTGGTTTGCGCGAACGGGTAATCCCAATGTAGAGAGGGAGTATCTAATAGCGCGCGGGTACAACACCACCATACAATTCTTTGCAGATTGGTTTTGGCCCGAATTTACGGCGTCGAATATGGTCCTGGCTGATTTGCAATATCCGCGGCCGGGGTATACGGATGTGCCCGATCTGGAGCATTGTAGGTATTTAGCTAGTGTGCAATATTGACCAGCGGAAAGTCACATGTCCATACAATAAACAATATGTATCTCGACAAGGCATGCGGTTCGCTGTGAAACGAGCTGTGGCTCCTGGCAGGCTATAGGAAATGTTCGAAGTTAGTGTTAGCTTCAGCTGGGCAATTGCAGAGATTTCCCATAAGTGATTTAAGCTCAAACAGGCTGATGAGGCGAGAACAGCTCCTTGTTGTGCTTTGATGTTGTAGTTCCTGGGTTCGCGGAGTGTCTAGTGCGAATATTACAACTTCAAGGCCGTGCTGGGCACTCTTGGCCTAGAGTAGTAGTTCGCAGCACAAGTGAGGTACACTACTCCAAGGTGCAGCCGTCATGCTCGTTAGCAGCCTATCAAATTGAACCACATCTTAGCTATCCCTGTACACTCCACTCTAACAAACGCCCAAGCAATTGGGGGGGGGGGGGAGGACGAGGGAATTTGATACTTTTGGAGATAGCTGAGTTGTTGGCATATTCCCGCCCGTAGCAGGCATTGCACTCGACGGATTTGTCTTCTTCTTGTCCTGTCCAACCCCAGTGTCTCAACCTACTATATCACCCAATGAAGACAACACCATCATGACATCCTATACATAGCAGCGCATGATAGCGTGGGATACCCAATCCTATGTTTCATCTTCGACGATCAACGTGAGAATATAGTGATAATAGAAGCATCGGTTAATAATTTGACAGACATTCATCGGCTTGTGCGCCTTCTATTCAGCCGTACGGCTGATATTTCCATCACTGCAGGTGTAATTGCTGCTGCTGCACGCAACCCCCGAGGGCTCGAAATTATACAGCTTCTGTACCAGCATCAGGAGTATTTACCAATCTCTGAACATGCAGTCCGAAAGGAAGCCCGAAATGAAGGTGGACGCGATATCCTTGGTATGTTTTATCAACATCAAGACAGCCTACCAGTCTCTGTACAAGCAGTCGGAAATGCAGCCAGAGATGAACGTGCACTTGATATCCTTCGTATTCTTTTACCTGTATCAAGACAACTTACCACTATCTGGAAAGGTGATTGAAGAAGCAGTAGCACAAAAGCACGGGGTTAAACTTCTGCAGCTTTTCTTTGAACAACAAAAATGTCCACCAAATGGTACACATCTATTGATGAGGGCAGCCTTCTCTCCACAGGGTCTTGAACTATTAGAACTTCTGGAGCACCACAATTCAGAGCTCAGGTACCCTTGGGAGATGGCTAGGGGCGTGTGTATGAAAGGAATGGGCTTTGGGGATAATTAAAAAGGTTGTTGATAGAGCAGTTCAATCTCAGATCTGCTCCAAGTGTTTGAGACTCCTTTGTAAATTCAAGAGAACACAATAT
Source organism: Aspergillus costaricaensis CBS 115574 (assembly GCF_003184835.1). NCBI lineage: Eukaryota > Fungi > Ascomycota > Eurotiomycetes > Eurotiales > Aspergillaceae > Aspergillus > Aspergillus costaricensis. The sequence continues at coordinate 164,408 of NW_020291844.1, forward strand.
TAAAGGGCAATGACATAGTTCATAGCAATGGGAGCTTGTGCAACCTGGATATGATGTCTTACCCTTGAAATTGGCGGGCGAGAAGGGGGGGTAATAATATCGTAGAAGTGGCTAAGGCTTACCTATCTCGACCAAATTAGTGTAGTTCCCAAAGTTATCAATTACTCTAGTATCAAGAACAAGACCATGTGAATGCTGCGTGAAAATGAAGAGGAAGAGAGCGAGTGACTACGTCGCCCATGGGGACGAGAGTGAGACAAGCCACAAGATGAATCGATATGTAAGAGATGGAATGTGACTTCTTTTTATCAGGAAATCAAGATTGCGTGTCTCAATGCCACTGGTAAATGTTCTTCAGTCGCATCATGTTCACCCAGAAATGTCATCAGTTGCGTTACTCAAGCCGCTATAGTACTGTTTATCGCTATAAATTTATAAATATGGCCAGAAATCACATCTAAACAGAAATCATCTCTCGACGCATCCATCCTCCCTACAAATCGAAGATATACTATGCCCCCTTCAATAACGCACCCCCATCACTTCCAACTCTCTGCCCTGTTACGAACCCATCCTTCATGCACCAAACATATGCCTCGGCGACATCCTCCGGCCTCCCCACCTCCCCTGTCAACGTCCCCTTCCTGAAAGCCTCTAGATATGCTTCCCTCGCAGGGCCCAGCCTCTCAAACATCTCCGTCTCAACAGCACCTGGGGCAACCACATTCACCCTTATGGGTGCCAACTCCACCGCCAAACCACTAGTCAAGCCCTGAAGCGCTGATCCCACTGCTGCACCACCCACCGCCAACCCTGCCGCTGGTCTTGCGGCCATTAACCCCGAGGTAAAGCTTATTGAGGAGGTATGATTATCAACCAAGTATGTCTTTGCATGTTTGCCCATTACCATCGGGACATGTAGCCGGAGGGTGCTCAAGGCTGCGAAACTGGATGCGTTAATCTCGGGAGAGGAGATGGGGATCCGCGGGGGCGGGGTGCCGGCCGTGTAGATTACATGGTTTAGCAAAACTCGTTCAGTGCTGTCATTATTTGTGGTGGGAGACGCGGTTTTAGGAAACAGAGAACGTGATGTAGCGTAGTCGAGAAGGTCAAGAAGGTTCTTTTCCAGGGTGGCTTGATCGCCTAGGTCGCAGGGTTTGCCAGTGATGCGGTCGGTGTAGACATTGTTGGGATAGAGAGCTTGGAGACGAGAGATAGTAGAGGACACTTTCTGGGGGTTTGAGCTGGATATGATGATGCTGGCGCCGTGTTCCAGGGCTGCACGGGCAACGGCAAAGCCGATGCCGGAGGTGCCTCCGATTATCAAGACTCGGGTGTTGGCGAGCTTGTTGATGGATATGAGGCTGGGGGTGGACATTTTGCTGTATGGTGCAAATCCATTGACTCGACTAGATGCATATGATGTATATCAATAGCAGAGAGTTATATATGCCATGAATGTATGACAGGCATGTCGGCGGGACTCGGGCTCTTTTTCGCGGAGCTTGTGTGAGACCGGGACGTGGTACGAACTGCAGAGTAACCCCATTACCTTGATTTTCTGCTGATAGGGGAGTAATCCCCTGAATATCGAGTGTTTTTACTTTCTACATGACGCGGGAATGGGGTGGGTGAACCGCAGTTCATTTGTTCAACTTAGCAAATGCCGATCGGGCTGTCTCTTTCCTCAGGAATCTGTGATGGTCAACCATATCACAAGGTGAATTCTCGCTGGAATTTATTACATAGACAGATGGCCAGTTACAAAGAAGGCAAATAACCTGCCTCAGTGAATTAATGTTCCTGGAACGAGCGGAAGGCGCATCCCTTAGTACTTTATCTAATCAGGCGCCAAGTGGTGTTTAGACTCTGTGCTGACGAGGCTGACAAGGCTGAGGGCGGGATGACAGTGAGGACTTATCAGAAACAGCGACTAGGCATTGTCAAAACCAAGCTCTCTAGTAAACTCTTCCCACTTGCGACTTCCCCTCATGTTGTCCACCTTTGATGCCGTCCCCAATCGATCTGGGTCGTCTGGCTCCTCGTCATCCACATCCACCTTGACGCCATGGCCTTCCCGGCGCAACCATGTCTCGAGGGCCTGCAACTGGTGCCGCGTCCTGCGCATCAAGTGCGACAGCAACATGCCATGCCGTAACTGTCGCAGCCGTGGACGATCCTGCACCAAGAAGCGCTCAGTCGAGCCTCGGACCCTGCCGCATGCCATAATGTTGTTGTCCATGCACCCCTCCTCCGGATCTTGGTTGTTGCATTTGTCGATTAGAGAAGAGGCTAACATTACGTACAGGGAGATTGAGCGGCTTCGTCAACGGGTGCACCAACTGGAGCAGAGATTGGCCAGTCAAAACCCCCAAGCAAAGTCCCCAAGCAGTAACAGAGTAAGCTGGGAAGGGATTCTCACCCGCAGCGGCCACTCGTCCCAAGCCCAGTGGTACGGACTTTCCTCTGCCTTTTATTTTATCGGTCGCATGAATGCCTATCTAGGCGCGGTTCTCGGACAACCCCAGGATGAGCGTCAGCTGCAGCCCAACTCCGCCAGTCGCACCTTCACCAATCCCATCTCCGCCCAACGAGATACCACCGATGGTTTACCGGCACCAGGGATCGCCGACAATCTGGAGTCGGGCAACTACTTGACCGGCATGCAGGAAGATTACTTTCTAGACCTCTTCTGGCAGTCATACCACCCAACATATCAGATACTCGACGAGAGGGATTTTCGAGAACACTATAGGTCTTTGTGGGCCGAGTCATCCACACGTCGACAATCCTCCGCCCTGGTCGACATTATCCTAGCGCTCTGTATGCAGTACGGGCTTGCCTGTGCACCTCGTGGAGAGGGATCTTCTGTTTCTCACCCTGGCAGCGTGGACGTTAACGACGCAAGCATCGCGGGGCGACAATACTATCGCCGGTCGCAGACACTGCTAATGTCGGAGCTGGAAAGTCCATCCATCGCCACCTTGCAATGCCATATTTTCTCTGTCGTCTACTTGTGTAATGCTTCGTTTCAGAACATGGCTCATACCACATTAGCGCTAGCAGTGCGCACCGCCCATATTCTCGGGCTGCACCTGGACCCACCTGAGGACTTGCCACGCCCCCAGCAGGAGCTGCGCAGACGGATCTGGTGGACCTTGTATACGGTTGAGAGCAAAACTTGCATGAAGCTTGGTCGCCCATGGTCGGCACCGGATGTGGTCGCATCATGCCAGCTTCCCTCTCACGGTCATGAGCTGGCACGGCTGTCAGGGACCAACATCGCCTCGTACGGAGGAAATGTTACCTGGCTGACATACAGTCATCTCACCTCCACCCTGATTCTGGCAGCACAGACAGTCTACCGAGCCTTCTACAACACCTGCAGCGAAATCATGGCTACGCACAAAGTGAAGAATTTGTATGCAAATTTGGACGCCCTCGAGGCTGCGGCAAAGTCACTCATTCCTCCAATCAAGAATCTGCATGACTGGGTGCAAGATGTGCCCATCGCGATGAAGACCAAACGAAAAGATGCAGGGGAGCCCTTCTCGACCGATCGGTCGGCCCTAGAGCTGGAACGGTTTGCACCAATGTGGTTACAGCGACAAAGAATCCTGCTGGAGCTGTTGTATCACAATCAGTGTATGAATTTCTACCGGCCGTTCATAACTTTCCCATCCACCGCCCATCTTAGCGTTGCCGAAGCATCTATTGTGTCGCCCTCTACTAGCACGCCTACGGCCGAAGACCACGCCGTCTCATGTCTCAACCATGCCATGACGATCACACAGATTTTGCGCCAAATACTCACCAGAACCGACATTCTCAGTGGCTGGTACGAGGCCTACCAATGGCAGTGGAACGCCACCCTGGCACTGGTCGGATTCTTGCTGGCATTTCCACTGCACCCGGCTACCCAGTCGGCCCGTACATCCATAGATGTTGCCGTTGCGGTGCTGGAGATGTTTGGAAGGAATTTTGCGGTCGCCGCCAGCGCCGCCAATGTTGCGCGAGGATTGACCGCGAAAGCAGACATCCTCATCGCCCGCTTCACCACGATGCCTGTTTCAGACCCGGGGGTAGTTGATAATCTAGTGCTGCCGGACTCGCCGTCAGCCATGTTTCCAAATACGCTGGCTGGTGCCATGGGGCTGACTTATGATGTGGATTCGTTTTACAGCTTTGAGCCTCTCTACGCGGGATCGCAAGATTTTGCCAACGCGTGGGTGTTCGGTCAGGATTAAGATACTATCCTTAGGGCAAACAGACAATTTCTGGAATGTTCATATGCTCATCTATATTTGTCTTTCTATTGCCATTATAAAGAGATTTTAGTATTCAATTTTCATTCGCGAGACCCCCTTCTCAATGCCACACATTTCCCTTATTACATAGTCAAAACCGCGCGAAAGCGGACAGTTCCCTTCTTCATACTCTCTATAGGTTCTACCAGTTAATCTTAGATCTTCGAAGCTATTATCGGCCTGACTTACCCAACGCTTCATTAGCCCTTTCTAGAGGAAATTCCTCCACCATACAATTGATCCCCTGCAGCTCCGCAAACGCAATCGCATCCTCAGTATCAGTCGCATGACCACACGGCCACACCTGTACCGAAATACCATATTTCAACTATTAGCTCGTTAGCATCCCATCACACTGTCCCACAGAACTAACACAAAATCCTCACCATAACCCCCGAATCCACCGAAACCGGCCCCGGCACTACATCCCCAAATCAATCAGCTCAGCCCATTAACTCACCCCATCAAATTCGAAAAGAAAACCGATAGTCTTACCAGAGAGCATCACCAACTTCCCCAAAATCCCCAGCCCCTTTAACAACGGCGGCATAACCTCTGCCGACGGAACCGTCGACACAATCAACGACGCACCCCCTAGCTTCTTCAGTGCAGCACCAGGATCAACCTTACTAGCATCAATGTACTCATGTGCGCCCAGCTCGCGCACAAACTTCTCCTTTTGTCTGTCTCGCGAGATGGCAATAACCCTGTATCCCATCCGCGCAGCATACTGAATAGCCAAGTGACCTAGACCACCTAGTCCATGAACAGCGACGGTCTCTCCCGGGGAGATGTTCTGGTGACGGATGGAGTTGAATACGGCTACTCCAGCGCAGAGGATCGGGGCGTATTTGCTCGCTGGGAGGTGGGGTGGGATACGGACGGCCGCTTCGGCGTTGAGGAGGCAGTATTCTGCATCTATTGGGAATTAAAGAGATGATCATGTGGTAAGGGATGGGTGGAGAGGGATGCGTACACCCGCCATTTTTAGTTTCGCCGTTTACGATGGCGTTGTCGCACATTTGGTACCAGCCTTTACGGCAGGCGTGGCATGTTCCTAAGTGGTTGTTACAGGACAATTTGAAGCTGTTGAATGGGGGGGATGGACGTACCATCGTGGCCACCATGCCAGGCACCACCTACGCGCTGTCCAATGGCCCAGTTAGAGACGTTGTCGCCAAGAGCAGCGATGCGGCCAATGATTTCGTGGCCGGGGACAAGAGGGCTGCTCATAGCTAAGTATTAGCTTAGGCACAGTGCTCAACATAAGTAAGATATGACAACAAGGGCACATACAACCCCCCACCCATGATATTATTCTGCGCAAAGGTATCCGAGTAACAGACACCACATGCTTCCACCTTGACTAGAAGCTCTGCTGGCCCGGGCTGAAACATAGGCACTTCTTCAATGACCAGTGGCGCACCGGCTGATTTGAACGCGGCCTGCTTGAAAGTTTGTGGAAGAGTCATCGCTGCTTTTTCGTACTCTCTATGTCTGATATGAGTGTGTTACTTGATACTAACATGAACTATTCAAAGGTTACAATAGGGCATCTTTATAGCCTACACCCATTCATGCCCAGCTTGATCCCACCGGTCTTTACGCGGGGATAGGATATAGAAAGGGCATCATGAAGTAAGCTTCGTGGACTTTGATTGGCGTAGCCTTGAAGGATGCGAGGTTCCGGAGATGCTGAAAGGAGAAGCGGGAGTTATAGTGTAGGGACCAATTGGAGTGGGACTTGCTGATGCTGACATCAGCTTCGTCTACGCTGGTCTCAACCCGATCGTTCAAATCTAAGATTTTCATAATCGGAAACCCACCTTGTACTATTCGTGACGAGGTTGGTTTTGTGAGGCTGGACGGCCCCTTCCAGAACTGATGGGTGTGTTCATCCGCTATCGCCAAAGCCAACCTAGAAGCTAAACAGGGTGGAACATCAAAGCGGATGTGCATTGCTGATATACAATTGACCAATCCCGTCGCCCGGAAGGTCCGGAAGACTTCCCAATCTGGTAATCCGGAATGCACCAGGTCTGACACCAAGTCAATGACTCGGATAACTCCACTCTGACGGTGATCTGGAGCACGCATTGAGCTGGTTGCCCATCTTACAGACCCTGAGACATTCTGCTCGACAGCGGGGGTAATTGAGCCTATAGAGACGGCCAAGTTCGAGACTCTTCGGCTCCGTATGAGGTTATCTCCGGTCTGATTGCATAGATCATTGGAATCTGAGTATTCTTTCCGGCACTCGCGGTGCTCCTCGTCTACAGCCCATGAGCCAGTGAGTACATCAGACGTCAGACCACTCATTGTAGGTCACTTATGTACTCTAAGCAATGAACGAAGCAATATAAAGTACCTACCAAGTCATTCTTACTTATTTCCCTCCTGCAACATGCTAATCAACCCCCACACCTTCCCCTCTACCTCCCCAACAGCCCTATCCAACCTCTCCTTTCTTTCCATATCCACCTTCCCGCTCCCCTCCCCAGCATAAATCCCCGCCAACCCCGCCAACGGCAACACCATCACCATCGTCGCACTCCCATCCTCTTCCTCCACGAACCCACAATCTAGGGGTACATGCGTGCCTGCATATATACTCTCTTTGATCATCGCCGCAGCCAGGAGCGGGTTGCCAAAGAGGAAGCGATGGACACGTCGACCTGTTCCTGATTCAGATCCCTCGGATGGTGGTAGGAAGTGGTGTAGCCACGACCCGTGGTCGAATTCAGCAAAACATACGAAGTCGGATGGTGTATTCGTGGACTTGATTAGATCGGTTACTGCTTCGGCATTGGGTTGGGTGCGGAGGATGCCCGGGGGTTGGAGTGCGGGGACAAGGGCGCGGAAACGGTCGAGGATTTTGGGGTAGGGGGTGGGAAAGTGGACGGTTATGTGGTTAGCTCTGAAGGTTGAGATGCTTGAGACTTCGGGCAAGGATACTGGTGTGGTTGACATGATGAGTCGTGATGAGGTTAGTGGCAGTGAGATGATAAGGTTGCATTATTGAGGGGAAATGGAGAAGGATTCACACGTGATTGGCTTGGATATTGTACAGGAGTGTGGCGCTCAGCTGATTTTGTGAAAGTCTGCCTAGAATATTTATTCAAGCGCTATATTACCCCAGCCGAATTGCTGGTATACTAATGACAGTGACTGGCCTCGAATCAAATCGCTTGCTGTTACCATCGGATCTGGTGCGTATGACCTATTCAAGCATATGTCAGTACACAGCCCTGGAATCTCTACGTCTACTCACTGCATGACAATCCATTATCTACGTCACAATGTTTATCCTATGAACTATTCAAATTCAATTGACAAGCCGCGTACTCCCTGCTAAACTTTGACAGTGTCACAGTCGTGTTCCGGGTATTGTCCTGACGATCGTTGGCGGGTCCAAATTTCGGGCACCCGCAGTCCCACCGTGCCAGATCTTATCATTTTCCTGAATATCGGAGATAGCGGCTAGAAATGGCCAGATATAGAGAAAGAAACCCAATTAGCATCAGCGATGCTTGTACCACTGGAAGATGGATAGTTAACTATCGGCTTGGGATTCCTTTTGCGGGCAACAAGACCGAGCCTGCCGCGACGACACATTTAGCTTCTGCACGGCTGGTGGAGGTGGAAGCGTGTGGACTAATCTGATTCGGTGAAAGATCTGCGTGTCCCTTATTACTTAGACGCTCTCTTGTAGCGCCATAGTGTTTGAGCTGTCTGCTTCCGCTGGTGTTGATGCTAACGGGTTTCAATTTACGATCAGATAGTGCCTCGTCATGGAGTGCGTAAAGATGCCCACTTTGTTCCTGTTTCGAAGTAGATTATTGTACCTGCATAGGGCAGGGCCACGTATTACCTTTAACCTTAATTAAGGAGGTCGCTTATACTATAATCCTAATAAAATTGCGAAGTGTATATAACCTTCGAGATCGTCCTCTCCTTCGTTTTAATGCTCCACGCGCTTTCTGAGCCATCGACCAATTCCCTCCTTCTTTCAATCTTCCTCGTTAGTACTACCCGCTAAACAATGAGAGTTCACCCGTCCTTCCTAGGCACTCTTGCCTTCAGCGCAAGCACCCTAGCATCCGCCGAGCTCAACGTCCGCACGGTCTACCAATTCGCCTCCAACGACACCTGGCTCGAGAACCTAGCCGTCCGATCTAATGGCCTCATCCTCGCAACCGAGATCGGGCCCCCAGCAAGCCTCCTCTCCTTCGACCCGCGCTCCTCATCCCCAAAGAAGAACGTCATCCACACCTTCTCCAGCGTCCTCGGCCTCTCCGGCATCACCGAAGCAGCCCACGACGTCTTCTACGTAACCGGCGCCAACACCACCAGCGACAACATCTCGGATCCTCCCAAAAACGCCACGCACATCTGGCGCGTCGACTTCACCACCAACCCCGACACCCCAGACATCAAGCTCATCGCCCGCCCCACCGCACCAACCGGCTTCAACGGCCTAGCGGCCTTCAACGAGACCATCATCCTCGCCTCAGCCTCGTACCAGGACTCCATCTTCGCCATCGACACAACGACCGGGTATACCTGGGAAGCCATCAAAGATGCGAACCTGATGAGCAGCATCAACGGACTCAAGGTTCAAGATGATTACGTCTACTGGACTGCAAACGGTGGCCTTTACAGAGCAGAGCTCTACTCGAATGTGACTGCTGGTCCTGGAGAACTTATTGTCCAATCTACTGCCTTTGACGATTTTGCTGTTGCGCCGGATGGGTTCCGTGCTGCGAGTGGAAGGAAGTTTGCGTATGCGGCTACGGCGGCGATGAATACGATCATGCAGATTAGCTTTGACTTGCAGGGTGGGAGGAACCTGACAAGTGTTATTGCCGGCAGTTTGGATTCTACGGAGGTTGCGGAGCCGACGGGGTGTGCGTTTGGGAGAGGCGAGGGCGAGATGGATTGGTTGTATGTTACCACTGGTGGTGCGAGTGCGGTGAATGTGGATGTGGATGGGGTGGAGGTTGCTGTTGGGGCGCAGTTGTTGGGTATTAAGCTCAATTGAGTGGCATAGTAGTTGACAGGTGGAAATCGGCGTGAAGTAGGGGCAGTAGAGGGTCATTGTGGTGCAGAAGAAGGACCGAGCAGAAAAATATGTAGGGTGAAAGTACTATCGTTGTCTCAGTATTATGGGAGCTAGATGTGTACGGCGGGCAATATGTGTTGTAAAATAGGTTTCGAGCAGGCCATAATATATTGTCCGTACTACCTGCACTCTTTTGCCTGCTCAGTGCTCAATGAGAGAAACCGATGGCTAGAGATACAATCGACACGCCAGTCAGTTATTGTGTGCGGAGATTGGAATCGGTAAGACAGTAGACAAAAAGAGATAGACACCAACGAACGGGAGAATTGTCTTGTTTCTACCACAATTAATTGCTCTTCGAATTTTCCAGCAGCAAAAAGTTGCTGGAGCAGAAGATGCGATGAATAGAAAAATGCAAAAAGAGATGGTCCCAGAGGGGCTCGAACCCTCGACTTTGACGTTATTAGCGTCACGCTCTAACCAACTGAGCTATGGGACCCGGTTGTTGAAAGCGGCCTCCTCAATGGGATAGAAGAGGCCTCAGAGTGCCCACCGTCCACAAGTGGAGTAGTGGCAGAAAAACCAGTCCCGACCGCCCTTATCACCGCTCCAAGCGGCAGAACATAGTCGACCTCGTCCAAAAAACCTCGGATTTAAGCGGAGTTAAGTATATACAGCCCCGGAATGGTGCTGTGGATTTCTGTGTAAATCTTGACCGCCCTGGGGGAATGCGGCAGAAATTGGTCGCTGATCCTCGTTCTCTAGTACAACACGTGCTGTTCTCGTATCTCCAAATCAGTTTCTCTCTTCGCCATGCCACATAGATAATTGTTTTCTTGGTGCTTTTTCTTCTTGACACATTTAGACAATTTGCAGTGATTGCGGGCAATGACTCCGCAGTACAGTGCTACCAATCAACCCGAACCATCTTTGATATATATTTCTCAAACTACATCCATTAACAGTACATAGGGGCCCGAAGGGCCACATAGTAAGGATAGTAGTACATTTAATAATATTTAATAATAATATATTACTATTATTTACTATTATTATCCATAATTACTTATTCTTATTTACTATTATTGTATAGTTTAGTAATAGTTATATATAATAATAATTAATTATTTATATATTATAAAAAGATTATTTACTGTTATTCTCAGATAAATTTTATTTTAAATTAATAAATCTTATTTAAACTGGGTAATTATACCTTACTATTATAAAATTATATACTGTTTGATAATATTTATTAGATTTTATTAATAAAATAAATAATCTTTTATTTAATATTTTATATATTAATAATATCTGTTACTCACAGTCAGAAAAAATATTATAAGATTAAATAATATATATAAATTATAAATATCCCTGATTTATTAATTATATTATTTATATAATAATATATTCTTATAATTAAGAATCTTGAAAATTATATAAAATTATATTAAGAATAATAAAGAACTGAATTATAATAATTATATAAAATTAATATTTTATAAATAATATATTAAATCCAGTCTATTACTACTAGTTAATAATTATCTAAAATTATTATATATATCTATTATAAATATTTATTTAATTTTATTTTATAATTCTAATAATAACCAATTCTCTGAAGAATGGTAGTAAGAGAATATTATTATTTAATTTAAATTATTAGTGTTAGGGGTCACCCCTTGGTTCCAAGAGTACGTCGCCTGTTGGACAAGAAGAAATAGCTATTATTCAGAACAGGATCTCAGAGCTCCTGAGGTTTTGTATATTATATTTAATTAATAAATAATAATAAGACTAGTTAACTAAATTCTTTAGTAAGAACTTATTCTGTAATATTATTCTTCTTCTCTAGTAAGATAATAATATAGAGACTGGTGTATTTATAAACTAGAATACTTTAAATTTAGATTTCTAGCTAATTTATTCTATTATAGTCTTATATTCTATTCTAGTTCTTAATTTTTTTATTTATATTTTTATTTTTAATACTTAGTTTTTGGGTTTTATACTGTTCCTGCTTTTTTTATTTCTAGATATCTGATATTTATAGATTTTTTTTTTCTATACTTTAATCTTAATTATATATTTAATATAATTTTTCTTATTATTTTAAGCAGGAATCTTTTTTTTAATATAAACTTATCTGATTAATTTATTAATTAGATAATTAATTTAGATCTTTATAAAAAAAGATTTTTTTTTTTTTTTTTCTCTTTTTTTTTCTTTTTTTTATTTATAAATAAAGTGGTTTATATTCTCAGCTAAGTATTAGACTAGTTTAGACTAAAAATAAATATATATAAAAATATAAACTTATTATCTTTTATATCTAATAAGAATAAGAAAATTTATTTTTTTTATTTTTATTTTTATATTATTATTTTTCTTATTCTGATTTTATCTTATTTTCTGTTCTAACTGTATTACTTATAAGATTATTTTATTAATTCTAATAAATAAAAGATATATTTTTAATATTTTTTTTAAAGCTATAATCTTACTTTATTTTAAGTCTAGTAATAAAAAATAGATTTTTATTATTTTTTTTTTATTTTTTTTATTTTTTTTTTAGATTATATTTACTCTTCCCTGTGTTCTTCTTCCATATAAAATATATAAGAATAATTTTTTTTTTTTTTTTTTTTTTTTTTTTTTTTTTTTTTTTTTTTTTTTTTTTTTCCTCCCTCTCCTGCTTCTTGTTTAGTTTTATTAATTTTTATTCTTATTTTAATTCTGTTTTATCTGTTTTTATTTATTTTTTAATTTTATTTTATCTACTTCTACTTGTACTCTGATCTTATTTACTATATTTATTATTAAATTAAAAATTTTTTTTACTAGTATTTATTATATTTTTTAATTTACTAGCCTATCCAGATATCTTTTATAAAATAAAATAAATTTATTTGTATTTTGAGATCTTATTAAATTTTAAGATAATTTATAGTTTAAGTATAATATTTAATAAATTTATATAATTTCCTGTTTTTTATTACTATAGTTTAAAAGATTATTCTATTATTTTTTTGAGATGATTAAGATTATGTTAAAAAATAATAATAGATAAATATATTTATAATTTTTATAATATTTATTATTTATATTATTTATTTTAGTTATAATCTGATTAATTCTACTTCTGCTTTAATATCTAGTAATTATATTAATAATCTATAAATTATTTTTGATAATAAGTATTCTTGGCTCCAGATTTACTAGATTATATTAATTTCTAGTTATATAAATAATTAAGACTATTATTATTATTTTTTAAAGTATTAGTAATTAATTCTTCAGGATATTAATAATTAGCTTTTTAGAATATTAATAACTAGCTGGATAGTTTTTTTTTTTTTTTTTTTTATTATTTAATTTAATAAGATCTTCTCTAGTCCTGGTGGGGGTGTGCTAGATTTAATTATAATTTTTCTTAAAAATTTTTCTATATATAAATAACAGTAATATTTTAAAGAGTCTTAATTAATTTTTATATATTTTATATATAGCCTATCTATTTAATTTAATAATAAAATCTTTAATTTTATTTTCTTAATTATTAGATTTTTCTTAAAATAATTTCTACTGGATATTCTTTTTCTTTATTAATATAGATGGCTGAAGGCTGCTAATTATTTTTTTATTAAAATAATAATTAATTTATAACTGCTGGATATAGTAAATTTATATAAAATATATTATAAATTCTAGTAGGTATATCTAGACAGACAAAATAAATATTTAATATTTTAATAATTTAATATTTAATATTTTTCTAGTTCAGTTTTTTATTTAATTAATTAATATTAATATTCTTTAGATTTAGTTAAATTATATTTCTAATCTAGTATATTAGGACAGATAACTATATCTAATTTATTTATTATTTTATTTTTTATTAGATATATACTAGTAATACTCTAATTTAATTATTAGCTTTTTTAATAATATAGATAATATATTTTTTTACTTATACTAGATTCCGGAGGATTTTATTATATAAAATAAATTAATTTTTAATAAAATTAAAGGGGGACAGCTTGTATCTATAATTTAGAAAAAATAAAAATATATTAATAAATATTAAAATTTAAATATTAATAACTAATTTAATAAGGAGAAAAAGCTAGTTCTAGTTATTTTAATTATATTAAATATAAATCTGAAAATAAATTTTTATAATATTATTTACTTGTTCAGTAGTTCTGTCTGTTTAAAAATAATATATTATAAATAATTATTTTTTAATATCTGTTAATAAATATAGTTATTTCTAGGTTTTACTTATAAATTATATTTTATAATTAGAAGTGATTATCTGTAGTAGACTATATTAATATATATAATTATTTAAAATTATTTAAGTTAAGTCTTCAGCTATTATCTTTTTTATAGCTGCTAATATTACTTCTTTTATAAATTAATTTATAATAATTAAGATATTTATGTAACTGCTGCTTTCTAATAATCTAATAATAAAATTTATATTAATATTTTATTATAGATATTCAGGAACTAGAAGAAGTTTTAATAATTTATATTTTTTTTTATATTAGATTTTTATTCTCCCGCAGGTATTACAGTTTTGTATAAATATTTATATATTTTATATTATATTAAATTAGAAATATTTTTAATTTATTATTAAATATATCTGCTCCCAGTCTAAATATCTAGTTATTAGTAAGTTATAAGTTTTTTATATTAGTTCTATTTATAAGGATTTATAATTAGAGATCTATTTTTATTTTCTAAAGATTAGATTTTCTTGTGAATTAATTATATATTTTAAAATAGAAATTTTTAATTTTAGGCTAGATAAGAATCTCTGGATATCTTTCTAAATTATTTATTTAATTTTTTAATATTAGTTATCTTATTTCTTAATTTTTTTTTATAAAGATATTATATTAGCAGATATAAGAATTATTTTTAAAGATTTAGTTTAAGTAATCCCACGGCATCTTTCTAGCTGGAGGAATTAAAAGATTTATATAATAATCTATTTATCTTAGTAGTTAAATATATTTTGATTTTTTTAAAAAAGTATATCAGCTCAGTTATTCTCTATGTTTTTTTAATAAATAAAAAAGAAATTAAACTTACTAAGAAAGAAGTTTTATTAAATATATTTTTTAAATAATTTTTTTAAAGTATAGAAGTACTTCAGGTTCTTATAATCTATAATTATTTTAAATTTAAAAATAGAGTATAGTTCAGTATTCTAAGTCTTTATATATTTAATAATAATTAATAGTTTTTTATTATAAATCTTATAATTATATTCTGCAGGTACTAATTATTTTAAGAAATAAATATATAAATATAATTTTTTTTTTTATTATATTAGAATAAGCATTCTCTAAGATTATAACTTAAAAAATTAATTTTAAGAATAATTTATCTATCAGAATTAAAAAGAATAAGTATTAGTTCTGTATAGAATATTTTTTTTAAATATAAAAAGCTCTTTTAATATTCCTGGATTTACTAGAATTATATATCTTTTTTAATAAGATTATAAAGAGATTTAAATAATTCTGAGAAATTTAATATAAATTAATAGTAAAAGTTAGTAAATCTGATAAATTTATATATTTTTTTAATTATTATAGATGGTTTCTATTCTTAAATTATATAGATTTTCTCTAGATTTATACTTACTTTTTATCTAATTTTAATAATAAATCTAAGATACTTTATTTTTTTTTATTTAAATTTATATTTATTAATATTTAAGTATAATTTAATATTCTGTAGCTTAGTCAGGACTCTTCAGATTTATTTTTAATATTATTATAAAATTTTAATTAAAAAAATAAATATATTATCTAGATAAATAGAATAGAATTTATTTAAGTATTCTTATAAGATCTAGTTAATATATTTTTAAAAAATACTGAAAATATTTATAAATCTGAATAAAGTAACTAGCTACTTATAAAGTTTATATTAAATATAAAAAACTATTATCTATTTTTATTTTTTAATAATATATATTTTATAAAATACTATAGAAATATTAAACTTAATAAATTATTATATTTTTCTAATCTAGTTTAATATTTTATAAATTAAAAGTAATAGATATTAGTTCTTTTTTATAATAATATTTAATCCATAGTAGTTAATATAGAAATAAAGATTTTTTTCTAATTTTTAAATAAAAAATATAGAAGCTACAGCTGATAAGCTGTTTATTTAAATAAATTCTTTATTTAATAATTCTGTAAATTTTTTTCTAAGTATAATAAGTTTCTTCTAGAATATATTATATAAGAATCTTTATAAAAACTGGAGTATTTTTTTATCTTTCTTTTTTAATTTAATAAAGTAATTAATGCTTAATCTATAATATAAAAATAAGATTTTTATATTTCTCAGCTTAAATAAGTTTAAGAACTGTTAATATTATTTTAATAACTTATTTTTTAAATTTAATTTGGATTTAGTATGTAAGACTTTTTTTATATTTTTTAAAAATATAATAAATATTTTTATTTTTGATTATGGTGTTCTTCTTTTTTTTTTAATTTATATTTAAAAGATAATAATTAATATTTAAATAAAAATATATATAAATCAGAATATTTATATAGTTTTAATCTGAGTTTAAATTATTTAGAGATAGACTTAGTTTTAATTTAATTTAATTTTTCTGTTATAGTACTCTAGTTAAGAAAAATTTAAGATAATATTATATTTTAAATTATAATTAAATATATATATATAAAATCTAGATTTAGTATGTGTCCTGATATCCAGATATATTTAGATAATATAATTAATAATTTTTTTTTCTTTAATTTTAAATACTAGAATTAGAATAATAAGAACTAGGTCTAGTTTATTCTTTTTTATATATTTTAAATTAATAATATTATAGATAAGATATTTAGTATTAATTATAATATAAATATTTATTATTTAGTTGATAATGGCTTCTAGAAGTAATAATTTAGAATTTATATATTTTTTTTAAAAAATCTTTTATTAAGAGTAATTTTTTTTATTTAAAGATCTTTATCTGTAATTTTATATAAAAATTATTTTTTTTTCTAGTTCTTATCTTATTTATTATCTATAGCTTTTTTTTTTAAATATTTTTTATATTTTATAACTGCTGTTTAGACTAGAGATTAAAATATAAATTTTTAATAATAATTTTTAATTAAATATTTATTTTCTCTATATTGGAGGCAGAGGCCTATTTTTTTTTTATTATAATTTTTTAATTAAAATTTATTTAATAAAATAAGAATTGTGTTAGTTCAGACTTTTAAACTAAATTATATATTTTTATTTTTTATTATTTATTATTAAGATAGTATATTTTTAATTTATAATATTTTTTATATTATTTATTAAGATTATACAGAAGTTATAAACCTATATATATTATTAATAATTCTGATATTTTTTTTTAAATATTATTTATTTTATATTGTGACTGTATTATCAAAATTAATTATAATATTTTTTATAAAAAGAACTTTTTTCCAGACTAATAATAGCTTATAATAATATATAACTAATTAAGTTTTTTAATATTATAATTTTAGAAATATTTTTTTATGTTATATTATCTGCCTGGATTAAGATAATATTAAAGTCTTCTAAAAAATCTTTAAAGTTTTTATTATTTTATTAAAAAGAATATAGTTTTTCTAAGACTTTTATTTTCTGATTCTTATTTTTATAAACTTTATCTAGTTTCTTTATTATCTTTTTATAGGTAATTGTGCTGTTTATATTTTAGTATTATAATAAAATTCTTTTCTTTATATTTTTCTTTAATTATTTAAATATATAAGCCACCCGGGATATATTATCTGAATATATAACTAAATTTATAAAAAATTTAGATTATAAATATATTTTAAATCTAGAATAATTTTTTTTATCTTATCTATTAAAGAATTTAACTTTTAAATATATAAATCTTAGTCACAGGACTGTGTATAAAGAGAAAAGAATAATAATATTATAAAAAGTATTATTTACAGCTTAGGTATTAATAATGTTTTATAATTTTATAATATATTAGTTTAATTATTTATATTTATTTTGTTGAGCTTGTTAGTAGTAATTTTATTATTTTATTATTTATTATTCAGTCTTCTCTAGCCTATTAATAAGGTTAGTAAGAAATTATAATTATATTATATTATTTATTATTTTTTTGTTCTGTTCTATTCTGTTTTATTATATTTTATTAATTATATAATTAAACTCTGTATTGTAGATTTATTTAATAAGCTATTTCTAATATTAGAAATTACTTCTTAGTTCTAAGAGTATATTACTTATTAGATAAGAAGAAATAGTTACTGTTCAGAATAAGGCTTCAGAGTTTCTGAGATTTTGTGTGTTGTGTTTAGTCAGCAGGCAGTAACAAGGCTGGTTAGCTGAGTCCTCTAGTAGGGGCTTGTCCTGTAACAATTAGATTTCTAATACTATATTAAAAGAAATAAGAAAATTTATAATTAAAAGTAATGCTTTATATTATAGTTAAAATATATTAATAAAAATTTATATTTAATAAAGCTTCCAGCAGTGATTATCTGTAAATAATTATAAATAAAAAGATAATTAGTATAATATTAATATAAAAAATTATTATAAAAAATTTTTATAATAATTCTATAAAATGACCAGAGATTCACCGGAAATAGAATTTAATATAATAATAATAAGATAAATTAGATTTATTATATTAAATAAATATTAAAATAGAATACTTCTTTTAATAAACAGAAGATAGTATATTCAGTATATTTTATTTAAAAAAAATAATAATAAAATTTAGTAAGATATATTATTAAGATCTGTATATTAATATTAAATTTATTTATAAAAATATATTTCTGGATAAGACACGGGCAGGATTTATATAATTTTTAAATTATTTAAAATAAAATTAAATAATTATTTTATCAGAAACCGGCGAGGCCCAGATATATAAAATAATAAAACTAATTTAATTAAAAAAAATAAGTTATAAGCTGAGATAGTGAGATATAATTAATCTATTTTTTAAATATTTTTATAAGAAATATTAGTAATTAATTATATATATTTAAATAAATATTTATTTATGCTTTAGCTTACCTGCTAAAATATTATAATTTATAAATAAATTATATTTAATAATAAATATATAAAAATAAAAACCAGTATAAATAATAGATATTTTAAAATATTTTATCTATTTATTATTTTTTGCTATTATATTAAAATTATATAATAATTTTTTTATTATATATAAGTAAACTAGCAAATCAAATTTACTAAAAAAAAGAATTAAATTATATAAAATATTATAAGTTCTGAAAATATATAACTAGAAATTAGTTAGTTTTAAAATAATAATTATTAAATATTAGAAAACATAATAATTATTAAATATTTAAATATATATATTATCAGGAGATACTACTCAGCTAGTTAAAATAAATATAATAATAAATATAATCTTTATACAGATACAGATCAGCTACTGAAAAAGTAAAAATAAATCTATAATAAAAAAAAGAGATAATATTAGTAATTAAATTTATAATAAAAATCTTATATAGAATTAGGCTGTAATTATATAATATTAAAAAATAATAAATAGAATAATAATTTTTTAATTAAGTTTTGATAATATCCAGGTCTTTAAATATTTTAAAAAAAAAATTAAGATTAATAAATAAGTTAAATTATTTTTTATAAAATTATATTAAAGCTGGTAATACTAGAAGACAGAAGAATTTTTTAAATATATTTTAAAAAATAATAACTAATCCTCTTTTAATTAAAATAAGATATATTATATAAATAGTCTAGAATAATATTAAGAGCTAGAATAATTTATTTAATTAATAAAAATATAAATTATATTTTTTTAATATTAAAATATTTTTACTGTTCAGGGACAGTCGCCTGATAATTATTTTTAATTTAATAATATTAATATTGAAAATAATACCAGCTATAAAAGATTATATTATATCTTAAATTAATTTTTTTTTTAAAGATAATAATAAATTTAATATTTTATATTAGTATTATAGCTAAGTATATTATTATTCTTAATTTATTATAATATATTTCAAGTAAGTATTATAATAAATATAATAATAATTATTTATTCTCTATAGAGAATATTATAAAAGTCTTTTATAATAATCTCAAGATTAATATTGATATTAGTTAGAATATTTTAAAATAAGATATTATAAAAATCTAATATTATAATAAAGAAATTAACTAGATATTTTTATTTTTAATAAGACAGGCCAGCTGGTATCAGATAAATCTTTTTTAAAGTTTTAAATATATTATAGTAAATTTTAAAATTATTAATAAAAAGAAGAAAAAAAAGAGACTTTATTTATAATTAATAAAATAATTATATAAAATAATTATATTTAAATATTTTAAACTTAAGTTCTGCTTAGAATAAGTACATAAGAATATATAATTATATTTATTTAATATAGAGAATTAGAATATAATAAATAAAAATAATATTATCAGATAATATAATTAAAAAATCTATATAAATAAACTGGAAACTGATATAATTACTGATTAATACTAGAAAGATTTTAAATATTATATCTTTTATTAGTTAATATTCACTGTTAATATGAGAATCTGTAAATTTAAAAAAATATTTATATTTATTCTAAATCTTAGTAAATTAATATAATTTAAGAATAAGCTGAATAATATAAATAATTTAATTATATATTTATAAATAAGATCAGGTGTCCTTACTAATAAATATTATTTTATTATATTAAAATAATATATTAAAGTATTGCTATAATCAGGAAATAAATTAAATAAAATTATTTAAAAAAAAGATATTTTCAGAATTCAGACAGAAAATATATTAGCTGGATATAATAATAAAAGATAAGTTTTATATATAATAATATTATAATTTAATAAAATAGTTAGAATATTCTGCTATTCTAAAATATAACTTAAATAATTTTAAATTAAATAATAAGATAAAAAAAAAGATATAATAAATTATAAATATATTATATAGATATCTCTTACTTTAAGAAATTTTTTATAATTAGTAAAACTAAACTTTAGATTTTAGAATTAACTAAAATAAAGTATATCTTTATTAATAATATAAATAGAAGATTTTATATATATTTTTTTAAAATATTTAATTTTTTAAAAATAGACCTGAGCTTTTTAAATAATATAATTAAAATTAATATCTTATATAATACTGCATAGTTACTCCGGAAAATTAGAATAATAAAAATCTATAATTTAAGTATAATAATAAATTCAGAGAGCTAGTCTTAAGAATAATTAATATTAAATCTAGAATATTTTATAAAAGATTTTTATTAATTATTTTTATTTTTATAGAAAAAAATCTCCTGAAAAAGCATGGTCGGGAGACTTTCTAAATTATTAAAAAAAAAAAAATATTTTTATAAATTATATTAAAAAAAAATATATTATTTTTAATAAAATCAGTATTACTATCTATACCAGTATTATTATTAATATTATTATTAGAACTAGTAATATTATTAATATCTATATTAGTATTACTATCAGTATTATTACTAAAATTAGTATTATTATTAATATTTATACTAGTATTACTATTACTATTACTGTTAATATTTATCTTTATATTATTATTTAAATTAGTACTAATAATATGCCCAGTATAAATATTAGAATTAATATAAAAATTATTTATATCAAGATTATTAGCCGCTACTGGTTTAGTTATTATTAAAATTAATATTAATATACTTTAATTAAGCAGGTTTTATTTATATAAGAATATTATCTAGATACCTGGCAGAAAAAAAACTTATATTATATTTTAATTTCTAGTAACTAGTCTTTTAAGAATAAAATATAATAAGTATTATTAATTAGTACAGACTGGTTAAATAAAGTAAAATATAATTTAAGCTAAATAACAGAGAATAAAAAAAATAAAAATTAATTTATAAAAGAAATAACTAGAAATAAAAATTCTAAATAATTTTTATAAATCTTATAAATTATAATAAAAGCTTAATAATATTTAAAATTATATTATTAATAAATAATATTTCCCAGAACTTAAACATGTTTTTATTATTAGAATTTTATATATATAATTATTATAGTAAATCAAAGATATCAATATTAAAAATATTAAATATAGAAAGATAGATATTATATATATTAGTAATTTATAAATTAGTATTATTATAAAAATTATTAAAAGTTTATTATATTTACACCTATTCAAGATAGATATATTATGGATTATATAAATAAAGAAATAGTAAATAAAATACTACCAAGTAGTATTACTAGTAATATTATAATAAATAATAAATATATATCTGAGATTACAGTATTACTATTAGTAAGTATTATATATTTAAGTACTAGTATTACTACTTATTATTATAATTAAAATATTTTAATTTCTATTACTAGTATTTACCAGCTTTTTAATACTAAGAGAATTCTGTAAAAGTCTTTCATAAGATCTTATATATCTAATAATAAGAATTAGTATTATAATTATTATAATATAGTAAATAAAATTAATTATTAATTATTAAATTTATAATAATTATACAGCTCCCCATCATCTGCTTAATAATATATATAATTTATATTATTTATAATTTATTATTAATTATCTTTATTTTATTATTTTTATTTACTGCTTTTAATTTCTCTATAAATAATTATCTGAATAGCTTTATCTTGGTATTATTATTATAATTATATTCTTATATTATTTATTATAATTTATTATAAAATTTATAATAAAACTTATAGCAGGATCTATTTACAATTATATAAAAGTTATTTTTTTTCTTTTTTTTTTCTTTTTTTTTATTATTTTATTTTCTTTTATTAAGACTTTTATTACTGCACTTCTACTAAATCTAATTTTTATATTATTATTTTAAATTATTTTTTATATTATTACCATGCCTGCTATTATAGTTATTATTATTATTATAATTATTTTTATCTCTGCTAGCTTATTTCTTTATAAAAAAAAGTCTGCTTTTTTTATTATAGAAAATTTCTTTAAATTTCTAGATTTCTTAATTAAAATTCTGGAGAAAGTTGTTACAATTCTGGAAGTTATTAAGAAGATTATTAATATTATACTAGAAATTAAGAAAATATATAATAAGATAAAAAAGACAGAGAAGACAGTCTAAGATTAATAAAAATTTTAAATAAATTTATATTTCTTTAAATATATAATTAATATATAACTGATATATAGCTAGTATTTTATTATTAATATTATAATAGATTATTTCAGGAAGATTATTATTAAAAATATAAAATAAAAAAAGATAGAAAAAAAGAATAATTTAATAATTATCTAGATAATAATACTTAAATATAATTTTTTATAAAATATAAACTTTTATAACTGTTAATCCTATAATAATCTAATATAATTTATTATTTAATATATTTTATAAATATTATAACTTATCTATTTAAGTTTCAGTCTAGTATTTTTTTTTTTATTTTATTTATATCTTCCAGCTTTTATCTAGTATTATTATTCTTATTCTTATTTTTATTCTTATTTTTATATTTATATTTATTATTAGTATTATACTTATTCTTATTTTTATTTTTATTATTTTGCTGTTGCCTCTGTCTATTAATACTAGATATAATTTTAATTATTTTATTCTTATTCTAAATAACTAGTTTTAATTCTTATAAATAAGATCTAGTTATATTTACTTTACTATCAGAATAATTTAATTTATTAAATTCTTTTAAAAGAAAATATTCTTTTTTATATATTTTAGCAAAGTTATTTTCTGCAAGTTTATTTATATTAATAATTAAATAGATATAATATATTTTAATTACAGATACTAAATAATAAGAAAAATTCTTAATACTAAACTTATCCTGAAATTTATTATAATTATATAAATTATCAAAGATATATAAAATAAAATAATAATTTTATTTATTTAATAAAGCAGTGCTGGATATATTTATAAAATATTATTTATTAATATTTATAAAATAAATTAATATTATAAGCTGGATTATAATATCTGATATTAATTAATATTATTTATAAAAGTCTTTTATTATTCTCTTTATTTATACTATAACTAATCTTTATCTAAATTAAAATAATTATTAATAAATAATATCTACTAGGCCTAAGAAAAGATATTAAATATTTAATTAAATTTAAATTAATTAGTTATAGTCTGGTAAATTAAGATAAAATTAATTAATTAATAAATTCTTTATATCTGTTAAAAAGAGAAAATAAAAATCTAGTTATTAAATTTTTTTAATACTAGATCTAAGAACTTATTTTTTTATATTTTATAAAAATTATAAATATAGATTATTATATTTTTATATATTTTATAAGTAGCAGAGAAGCTAAGAAATACTTATTTAATTAATTATATTATTTTTTTATTATTTAAAATAATAATAAATTATTATTATATACAGAGAGTTATCTTCTTAAATATCTTATTATCTAATTTAAAAACTCTAATTTAATTAAATAAATTAATAAAAATAACTAGCTTCAGCTGAGTCAGTCTATTTTCTTATAAATTATTATAATTAATAAGTAATTATTTTTATAAAGACTATTAGTATAATTAAAAATTATTATTTCTATTAATCTGACTGTCGGAATTAGGCTTTTACTTATTAAAAGAATAAATAAATACTAAGATTTTCTAGGGATTTTATAATAGTAGTAATATAACAGTAATATTTAGTATTATTATAATTATAATAATATATCTTAACTAAAATAAATTAATTAAATTCTGGCTTTAAAAAAGTAAGAAACTCAGTTTATTTATCTTTTTTTTTATAATCTTATATAAAGAAGCCCGGCTCTGAAAGAACTAGATTATATTATTTTTTATTTTAATTATCTTTGATACTTACTTAAAATATATTTTTAATTATAATATTTTTTTTAGAAGCTATTATTATTAGTAGTATATAAATACTTAATATTTAAAAAATATTATTTATTTTATTATATCTGATACTGGCAGCATTTCTTATATAAATCTTAATTAAGAAAAGAAATAAGTCTGTTAAAAATAAAATTAGTATTAAATTAATATTAATTAATATATTCTAGAATAATATTTTTAAAATTTATTTTAAATAATATTTATTATTTTTATTTATTAAGTATCAGTAGAAATACAGGATAAATACTAATATAATAATATTATAATATAAAAACTGGCTACCGAGTGCTTTTATATAATAAAAATAAATAAAAAAAAATAAAAAAATATCTATAATTTAAGTATTATTTTTTTATTATTAATAGTATATTAATAAACAGATACTGTTAAAATACCTGGTATATAAATATATTTATATATAAAATATATTTTTTATTATAAATATATATCTATAGCTTTTCTATACTATTTTATATATTTTTTTAGTAAATCTTTATATTATTACTAATCTATTTTTTAATTAATTATATTATTTCTAATATTTACTAGTCTCTTATATTTCTTAATTTATTTATTTTATAATTATTTATAAATTATTTATAGAAGTTTTTTATAATATAATTATAATCTTATTTTTTATAAAAAGAACAGTTGCTGTATTTCTAATAATTAAAATAAATATTATTATTATTATAAGAATAAGATAGATATAATTATATAAAAAAAAGAATTTTTTATTAAATATAATATAATATAAGAATAAAGACAGCTAATATAACTTTTAAATTAAAATTATATTTTAAGTTTTAATTTAATTATAATATTTCTAATTCTAATATCCATATCTTTGATCTGGAATATAAGAAGACTAATATTAATAATTTTTTTTTATATTTATTTTATTTTTAATAAATATAAGCAGCTGTTCTTTAAGACCCTTAAAACTATTTATATCTATATTAATAAATATATTAATTTATTAATTTTATTATATTTAATTTTTATCTACTAACACATCTATCCAGATATCTTATAAAAATTATTAGTAAGAAAGATTTTTATCTTTATATTTATATATATTTCTTCTATATTATTTATATTAATAAAATATTATCTTATACTAATACTGATTATTTTTAAATTAATATATATAATATTTTTAGTAAGCCCCAAGGTACTATTACCTGTATAAATATTAATTAAATTATTTTATTTATTTATATCTGTAATATTAATTATATTATTATTATTAAAATTTTCTGTTATTTTATATATAAGTTTTCTAATTACTAAAAGATTATTATCTTTAAGAACTAGAATTTTATTTTTATTTTTATAAAAATTATATTTAACTTTATCCAGAGAACAAGCTTAAACAGAATAATATTTATAATATATATTTTATATTAATATATTTTAATTAGAAATATATAATATAATACTAGAGTAATTAATAATCTATAATTACTTTTATATTTATAGTATATTCTATAAAAGTTTTTTATTAAATACTTTATATTATTATCAGTAGAATTAAAGTAACTAATAATCAGAAACTGTAAAGACTTTAGTTATTTTTTATAAAATTATATATAATTTTATATATTATCTATTCTATTATTAATTCAGTATCTATAATATTATTTTTTTAAAATTTCTTATTTTTATTTAATATTACCAGTTCTTTATTCTATATAATCTATTCTTTAATTAAAAATCTTTTTTTTAAATTATTTAGTGCAGGGGCCAGTCCAGTATATATTATTATAATAAAATCTAATAAGATTTTCTGTATACTTCTCTCTATTAAATAAATATTAAAGATTTTAAATATATAATATTTATATATAAAAATTATATAAATTTAATTTATATATAATATCTGATTTACAGCCTGGTTTTTTACAGTTTTTAAAATAACTGGAGAAAATAAATATAAATTATAATAAAAATTTTATAAATTCAGGCTAGCTGAACTCATCAAGTAACTTATAATTAATATTATATATTTATTAAAATTTCTAGTAAATAATTTAATAATAATAAATCTTTTTTTAGCTGTTAGTTTAATATAAATAATTATATAATCTAAGCCAGCCTCAGTAAATATAACAGAAATATATATTTTTTTTTTAGAAAAATAGATTTAAATAAAAGACTTTTTTTTTTTAAGAAATATCTGGTTATAAATAATTAATAATATAATATATATTTTAAAAATATTTTATAGAAACTATTCCAGGCCTCCTGTGTCGAGTTATAATATATTATTATTATTATTATTAAATAAAATATTAATAAAATAATATTTTCTTATTTATATATAAAAGTCTTTTATAAAATTCTTTTTTATTATAATTTTTATCTTTAGATTCAAGTATATACAAGTTATCTATTTATACTGCTTAATAATATTAAATAATTTTATAATAATAAAAGCAAGCAGGCTGTTTTTAATATTAATAAAATTTAATTATAATAAATCTAGAATTAATTTATAAAGATAATTTATATATTAGTAAATATAATTTAGCTTCTTTTAATTAATAATAAAAATATTTCTATAATTCATAATTTTATAAGCCTGGTATATTATAAACTTTTCTAGCTTAAAATTTAAATATAATACTTTTTTAAATATAAAAGAAATATTTATTTTAATCTTATTATCTAACCTGATTAATAATACAGAATCTTATATATACTAAATTATAAGATATTAAAGCAGTTTTCTTAACTAATATAAAATAATATTAGTATCTTATATTTTTTTATAAAAAATATACTTTATTATAAACTCCTGGTTGTAAAGTAATTAATTATTTTATATTTTTAAAATAATATTTATAATTTGTTGTATACAGCTGCTGGTAAATATTATTTTTATATTAAAATTTAAAAATAAAAAAAATCTTATATATTTTAAAAAATTATATATATTATTATAAAAGAGTATAGCTATTAACAGAATATAAAATCTGGTATATAATTAAATATAAATAAATAAAATATCTAATCCTCTGTTATATAATAAATAAATTTTATTAAATATAATAATTCTAAAGTATTCTCCCAGATTGCCTAGGAAATCTGTAGATATATAAAAATTAATTAAATTATATAATTTTTTTTTATTAATATATTAAGCTTTTATTACTTAGGGGCTGTGGCAGGCTTTTTATATTTAATAAAAGATTATTATAATAGTATATATATTTATTAGCCTGTTTTTAAAGATCTTATATTTTTTTATTAATTTATTCTTAATATAGCTTCCAGCCTGGTAATATATATTATTATAATAAAATAATATCTGAAATTCTTTAATTATTAATATAATCTTATTCATCTACTGCTTAATAAGATAGAATAAAATAATAATAATTATAAAATAATTTTTTAAAAAATTTAATTTATCTCTCTTAGCTACAGCAAGTTTATGTTTAAATTTATTTAATTATTATATTATATTAATTATAAAAGCTTTCTATATATTTCTGGAAAAATATTTATATATAAAAAGAATATAACAGTCTTCTAGATTTTTCTAATATTAATAATATCTATAATGATCACTCTATATAATAAATTAAATTATATAATCTTAATAATATAATTAATATATATAAATTACTAGAATTTTAGTTTCTGATTATATAATATCTTTTTTATATAAAAATTTACTAGATTTTTAATATACAGATTCCTGCAGGCTTTCTTATAATTATTAAATTAATATTTTTAAATATCCAGCTACTTCTTATATATTAAGATTTTCTTATAATTTTTTAATATCAGTTATATGAGCAGGTTATTTAAATCTATATTATTATTAAAAAATTATTATAGATTCTTTACAGCTTAGTATATACTTAATTTAAATATATAATTATTAAATATTTTTAAAATATCTATCTCTTTCTTCACATGCTTGGGTTTTCTTGATATAATCTTATTATTTTTATTAATTTTAATATTTTTAATAGTTTCAGTACTCTTATTATTCTTAATATTTTTAATAATTATAATTATCTTCTCTATTTAAACTATAATTTAAGACTTTAATAATTACAGAATAATTTTTGTTGGGAATTTGGCCCAGGCACTAGTCCGAATCGGGAAGGCGGTCTAGCGAAGTAGGCTAATCAGATTAATAGAAAAGTTCTATAAAAGACTTTTATAGAAGACTTCTACTTGATACTAAGTTAAAAGAGGTAATATCAGATAATACTAGTCTTAATTAAGAAACTAGATATTAAAGTAATAATAATAATAATAATATAAGATTAATATAATTGATAAACTTATCAAAGAAAAACAAATATTTATTTATTTTTTAAATAGAAAATAAGTGGGTTCTTTAAATAAGAAGTAAATAAATTTAATTTACTTACTTACTTACTAGAGAATAAAAGATTTTATTTATTATTTTTAGTAAATAATTCTAGATCAGAATTATAAATTATTAGTTTATTTATTAAATAAAGAAAGTGGGGTAAGCAAGTAAGATAAAAAATAATAAATAAAGAATTAAATAATTAAATAATCAGAATAATATCAGTAATATAAGAAAAATAATTTATTTTTATGTTATTTATCTTAGCTGGGATTCCTATAGAATTTATATGGGATTTTCAGCTGAGTTAGATAGTTAAAAGATAATTCCTAATTTCTAGCTAATATATCTTCCCAGGTTTATATGTATACAAACCTGTCAATTTAATTAGTTTATAATATTTAATTAATTTGTTTTTATTAATTTTAAATTAAATATTTAATATTTTTTATATTTAAATATTTAATAAAATTTTGAAATTTTTGACCAGTTAATTACTTAGTCAGATTATTAGTAGATATCTGATTAGTTAAAATCTACTTTATTTTGATTTTGTTTATATTAATTTGTTATTTTAATTAATTTTAATAAATATTAATATATTTAAGCTTAGATCTGTATAATAAATATTTATTAATTAAAATTTATATTATTTATATATTATTATAAATAATATAAACAGGTTGTTCAGAATTAAATTATATAGTTTTAAAAATTTAAATCCACCAGAGAAATTACTTGCTAGCTTATATAAGAAATAAAAGTTTAGTTTTTATAATAAATAATATTATTATTTTTTACTTTTTAAATATCTAATTAATTAACCCATTGAAAAGTTTGTAAATATAAGTCTCTGAGCTTATTTTATTTATATTATTTATAAATACTGTATCACTGGCCATTTAAAAAATTAGATTTATTTATTTTATTTATTTATTTAAATATTTAATATAAAGATATCTAGATTTATATAAATAGGAAATCACATGATTTATAGTATTTTAATACTTTAGAAGTAGGTCCAATAGATATTCACTAAGTATTTATATTATTTTTATAATATCTAGTCTTGAAATAATGGCTGTATATAATAAAAAGCTGATTTTTTATTAATATAATTTAATTTAAATAGGATTTGCATGTATATTTACATTATTTATATTTTTTTAAATATTTATAATATATAGTGTTTTTAATAGTTTTTACTTAATTAAATTAAATCAATGACTAATTTTTTTAATATAATCTGTTTATAATATCCATAATTTTCAATTTTTTTTATTATAAATAATATTAATATTTAAAAATTTTATTACTTCATTCATTTCCTTTATATTATATATAGAGATTAATGAATCTTTGAAATTTTTAAATATTTTTTAATTTAATTCATAAAAAATGATGATAATATTATTAATAAAAATAATTAAGATTAGATAATTATTTATAAAAATATAAGAATCTTTATTCACTGGCTGTAAGTCTAGTTTAATAAAGATTTTCTTAATTATTTCTTACCAGAATAAGAATGACTTTTATAATTTATATAAAATCTTAAGTAATTTAAGTATTTTTCCCTTGGCTCCAAAATCAGGGAGGTATAATATATAAATTTCTTTATATAAATAACTATTTAGAAAGGTATTTATTGTATCTAACTAATATATTTTAAGATTAAAGACTATAATTAATATAAATATTATTTTTAGAATTTAAGATTCTAAAGTTAAAGCCTTAATTTTTTTTTAAAATAAATTAAATTAAAAGTCTCCCTGTACATAAATATAAGTCTTAAATTTTAATAAATTTATATTTTTATTAAATTTATATATAAAGATCTACTTTAATAAAAGAATTTAATAATTTTTTATCTTTTCTTCTGATATAGAGATTTATATTTATATTATTTATAATTATTAGTATTTAATTTTTACAGCTTCAGTGAATTATTACTGGTAAGAATATTTTTATAATTTTTTTTAATTTACTGGTAGGACTGGCAGGTCATATTTTTATAATTTTAATATTTTATCTGTAATTCCTGTTGTAAATATATATAAAAATAATTAAATTTATATTATTTATTTATTTTAATCTATTTATATTATAAAATTTCATGCTTATTTTAATGGTCCAGGATCAGATAACTTTAATTAATTTTATTTTCTTATAATTTAATCAAATTTTAAAAAAAGATCTGTATTATCAATAAAAACAATAGATAGGATTAGTATTAGAGTAAGTAATTAATTATCTAAAATTTAATCAGTTTAATCAGTTTAATCAGTTTAATCAATTTAATTATTTTAATCATTTTAATCATTTTAATTATTTTAATCATTTTAATTAATTTAATTAATTTAATTAATTTCATCATTTTATTCATTATTTTAATTAATTTGAGTATTTTGATTATTTTTATTATAAGAAATTATTAAATTTTCTTCTTCCATATTATTTTGCTGAGAATTATAAATTTTTAAATTTTCTTTAATAAATTTAATAATTTTATTAATTTCTTTATTATTTAGAGCTTCAGGTGGATTTAGCTCTAAATCTTCTTAATAAAATTCACTAATTTTTATATTTATTTAATTATATAGTAAATTTTCATTAAAAATATAATTTCTTATAATTATTATCTTTTACTTTATTAGAATCTATATTTTTTATATATTTAATATAATATACCTTATTAGATAGCTAATCAGGGCTCTAGAATTTAGCTTATTAAAATAAGACAGTTTAATAATTCTTATATAAGTTTTTAAATTATACTGCTTTAGATTAGCTAAATCAGGTTTTTTATATAGAAAGTTTAATAAATTATCTAAATATTTATATAGTTTACTATATAAGATTTTCCAATTATTTACTTTATTTAATATTTTATTTAATATAAATATTACTGTTTCTGCTGCCTTAGATTATAAAAAATAAAATAATCCAAAGTTAATTAATAAAATATATATTTTTAAATAATTAAGGCTCCAGCCTTTTCTGTAAGACTATTTTATTTAAATTAATTTTCAGGATTTTATATAGCTAGAATACCTGATTTTTTACAGAATATAAACCAGTTAAATAAATTTAAATTATTATCTGAATAGAATTGATAAGGCTCTACTTTAAATTATATTTATATAAATTATATTATTTATTTTAAAGATTAATAAATATTTATTTTATTTACAAGGGTTTACCCCAGGTAATATTTAATAAATAAATTATATATATAATTAATATATTATTTATTTTTGATTCCTAGGGACATATAAATAAGATCTTAATATAAATAATTAAAAAATATTTATTTTATTTATATTAATCTATATAATATTTATTTATTTATATTTATAATATAGCAGATTTCACAGAGGTCAAATTTACCTGATTTAAATAAATCTGATAAGTAAATATTTAGAATTATTTCTTTAAGATATTTAATTATTTCTTTATCTGGATGTCCAAGTCTCTGGTATTAAAGAAAAATAGATTCTTTTAAATAAATTAGTTTTATATTATTTGTATAATAGATTTGATTTACTTAATTTACTTAATTTATTTAATTTATTTAATTCTATTTAATAAATAAAATACTATTTTATTTATTAATTTTATATATTTACTTATTTTCATATATTTCAAGTATATTTTTATATAAATTAAGATATAAATTATCTTTCTTTACTTTGCCTGCTAAAATTATATTTAAATAAAAATAAAATATATATACAACATTTTTTAATTCAAATTTAATTAGTTTATTTAATATATAAATAGTGGGGCTAATATAAACAGTTCTAAATCTATAAACTTTTATATTAATATTTTCTATTAATACAGCTGTATCATTATTCACTAGATTAAAATTAGTAAATTTTTATAAATTATTATAAATATATATATCAGATCCAGTATCAAAGATCTAATTTTTTTGAAAATTTGATTTATTTAATTTGTTTGATGAAAATATTTATAAAATTATAAAATTAAATAAATTATTTTCATTATTTTTATTATAATTTTAATTAATTTTCTAGTATTTTTGCCTGGCTTTCTTATATATATATTAAAATTTATTATTTTTATATATCTTTTTGAATCTTTCAATAGCTTGTGGATCCGGTTTCTAATTATTTAATTATTTTATTTTATTTATATATAGATATTTACTAAAAAAATAGATCCTATTATTTAGTTTTAATTTATATAAGTATTTTAATTTATTTGCATATTTTAAATAATTTAATAAATAATCTAATCAATTTTTAAAAGTTATATTTAAATTTGATAAATAATCTAATTAATTTTAAAAATTATATTTACAATTTTTGATTTAAATTTTTGATTAATTTAATAATTTTTATTAAATTTATAAAATCTATGAATCATCTTATAGAAATCAGAAATCAGATAAGAATTTTTATTTAATTTAGTAATTTTTTTGAACCAAATCATTGAAAATATAGATAAAATATTTAATATTAATTCTAAAAAGTTATATTATACATGTAATAATTGTTCAACCTCTAAAATTTATATTTATTTATATTTAGAATATAGATTTTCTTATATTAAAATATAGATCTCTAATCCAGAGTAAGACTAGGTTCATAGTAAATAATATTAATAAATTAAATTATATTTTCTTGCTTCTGTAGTAGGGACTAATTTTTTCTTTAATATTTATAAGATTTTATATATATTATTTACATTCAAAATTGATTATTTATAAAAATAAAGCAGTAAATTATATATAATTAATAATATTATTAATAAACTATTTAAAATTACCTAGTATTCTTTAAATAATATTTTATAATCTTATATGTAATCTTAATAGATTTTATATTAATTAATTAATAAATCAAGAATTATTTAAGCTATTTATTTAATTTACTGTATTTTTAATTAGTTTAATTTATTTAATATATTTAATCTGTTTAGCTAGTCTAGATTAATATAATTCTATATATATTTTAATTCAGCAAGTATTTAAATATTTTTGATCCATGCTGGTTAATCATGTGATATAATTAATTAATTAATAAATTTATTTATTTTAATTATTATATTTATTTTATTTATCTTTCTTGATCAGATAGATCAGGTCTTTTAATTAAGCTAAATTAAATTTATAACTATTAAAAATTTAGCTCAGGTACTAGTCTGAATCAAGAAAATAGTCTAGTAAAATAGGCTAATCAGATTAATAAAAAAGTTCTATAAAAGACTTTTATAGAAGACTTTTATTTAATATTAAGCTAAAAGAGATAATATTAGATAATACTAATTCTAATTAAAAAACTAGATATCAAAGTAATAATAATAATAATAATATAAGATTAATATAATTAATAAACTTATTAAAGGAAAGCAAATATTCATTTATTTCTTAAATAGGAAATAAGTAGATTCTTTAAATAAAAAGTAAATAAATTTAACTTACTTACTTACTTACTAGAAGATAAAAGATTTTATTTATTATTTTCAGTAAATAATTCTAGATCAGAGTTATGAATCATTAGTTTATTTATTAAATAAAGAAAGTAAGGTAAACAAGTAGGGTAAGAAATAGTAAATAAAAAATTAAATAATTAAATAATCAGAATAATATCAGTAATATAAGAAAAATAATTTATCTTTATGTTATTTATCTTAGCTAGGATTCTTATAGAATTTGTATGGGATTCTCAGCTGAGTTAGATAGTTAAAAGATGATTCCTGATTTCCAGCCAACAATTTTTATATAAATATAAATCTAAAACAGATTTTTAAGATTAAATATCTCTAACTAGTATTTAAGAATTAATCTTTATTAGTTACTTAATAATTTATATTCTTAAACTAAGATTTATAATTACTGTGCCTCCAACAGACCTGGAGACTTATTATTAATAATAAATAATAATAATAAAAATTCTTTATCTGATAGAATCTTTTTTATATTTAACTTATTCTTAATTTTAAAATTAGTCTCTGTTTTGGCCGCTCGCTGTACTCTAGTTTTATATATTTTAATAAATTATAATTCTATTATTTTAATTACTAGAGTCAGCTGTGAAAGCTTTTTATAAAATATTTTTAAATTTTTATTTAATAAGATTATTTTGAAAATAACTTTTTCATTACTTAGCTTATTAATTTATAATAGACTATATATTTATATCAGAATATTTTTTAAAATTTATATTATTATATTCATAATATTCTTAGAAAGATTTTTTTAATAAAATACTTTTTCTAGTTTCTATATATTTTCCAATCTTATATTATGCAGGAAATAAATAAGATATTTATTAAGATTTTATTTTATTTTATTAATATACTAATAATTATATTTAATAATATCTTATATTTTTTTTTTAATTTAAAATTTTTAAATCCGGACAAGTCCAGCTCTCTATTTTTAATTATTAATTAAATTTTTTATTATATAATCTCAAAGTTCGAGCCAGTAAAATTTAATTAAGTTAGATAATGTGACAGCGAGTGATGTCTCAGGATCACATGACTTCTGTTTTATTTACTTTGTTTGCCTGCCTTACATGACTTACTTATCTTTATATAATTATATGTTCTTCCTGAGCTTCTTTCTTTCTTTTTTTATATTAGAAATTCTTGTTAAATAATATTAAATTTAATTATTTAATCAGCTTCTATATAATTTCTAGTATTACTTTATCTTTTATTTTTTAAATTAATATTATATATTATTAACTACCTAGTTCAGCAGCCAGTATTATCTTTTATATATGCTTAATAATACTAAACATAACTAAGATAAAATAATCTGATTAAAACCTGAACTAGAATAATTAATAAAAATATTTATAATAGCTAGAGAAAGCTATACTAAATCAGTACTGAGTACTATAAATTCTTAATAATATCTAATAATCCTGCTGGGAGAAGAGTTTAATAATAAAAAAAATATTATTTATAACCAGTTCTATAAGCTATATATAAAGAATCTTAATAAAATCTTTAATATAATTCTCTGTATTATAAAAAAAATAAAGATAAAAATATATAAAATTATTTACTAGTAGAATAAGTTTAATAATAATTATAATAAAATAATATATAAATATAATCTATATACTGTTCAGCTTTTTTAACTTAATAACTAGAATAGTCAAGTAACTGAGATTTCTAAATTTAAGAAATTAATAAAGATTCCTGATCTATCTCTGTTTAGTAATAATAAAATTATTAATTTTAAAAATTAGCTTCTTGTGATACAGCAGAAGTTGAAAATTAATATAAATTATTTAAATATAATTACTGTCTGATAAGCTTATATAATTAATTATTATAAAAATAATATTAAAAAATATTTAATTTTCTGATTTTATTTTAATATTCTAAATCTTTATATAAATATAACTAATATACTTGAATATCTAAAAATTATTTATATTAATTTAAATAAGTTTTATAATGTGTGCTGACAGTATCAGAAGTTTAAAATAATAATTAATAATAAATTTTATAATTTTATATTTATATTTTACTACCTTACTGTAGAGGCAGGTATTATTAAAATTTATTAAAAAAAGAATTTTTATTAATATTTTTTATTTAAGCTATAAAAGCTGACAATATTCTATTTTAATAATAATAATATAATATTTAAATAATATATTAAAAAATATGCCTGATTATCAGACTTAATTAATAATATAATAAAATATTATAATAAGATAAATACTCTAAGTTACCAGCTGTTTATATTAACTACTATTATTATTATAATTATAATCTTTTTTATTCTAGTTAAGACCTTCTGTAATACTAGCTGTATTATTAATATAAAATTAGAAAAATATATTTATATAATAATTAAAGAATACTACTTTATCTACTAGAAATAAAAATATTTAATTTAAAATTATTTAAAGAAGAAAGCAGATCAAGTCAAGTTATTAAAAATAATAAAAAATAATAATTTAATAAAAGATAATATCTAGAAGAAGTCTTCTTTCTAGATAAAATAAGTATTAATATTAATTTATTAGATTTATAAGATCTGCTAGGCCAAGAGAATAAAAACTTTATTATTAAAATTTTAATATTAAATAATAAATTAATAATATTTATATATACTCTTACTAATACCAGAGCTAATATCTATACTTATATAAATATTATTTTTATTATTTAAATAATTTACTAATTTTAAATTAATATTATTTTTTTTAAGACTAACTGTACTATTATAGACTTTAATAATAAAATTATAATATTTTTAATCTATATTATTTAATTTATATTTATAATTAATAAATACTAGTTCTGTAATATACTATTTCTGATACTTAAATTAAACTACTATAATATTATTCTAGAATAAATATAATTTATAAAATAAGAAATTTTACTAGATTACTAGTAAGATAAATTAGTATAATTTAATTATTTTTTTTTATAAGATAAAGTCAAGGCTGGACTACTATAATAAATTCTCTAGAATATTTTATTATAATATTTAATTAATTAAAGTTACTAGTAAAATATTATTTAATAAAACTATAATTTTTAGAAAATAATTAATATTTTATTACAGATATTTCTTTTTAAAATAAAGTCTGAAATATCCTGTATTTATTAAAGTATTTTATAAAAAATTTTAGCTAAAATATACTGGAATCTAGTAGACCAGAATTTTTAATATTAAATTTCTAAAATTCTCCGGAGCCTCCAGGAAAGAAATATTTTTAAAAAAATTAAAATAATTTTTATCAAGATTACTGTCTTTTATAAATATTTTTAGAATTCTAAATTAGAAATATTTATTATATTCTTAAGTATAATTAAGAAGATTATTATAGAGAAAATAGATTCTAATAATAAAATATTTAAATTAATTAAAAAAAAGAAGATAAAACAGATTCTTTTTAAATATTATTATAATTTAGTAGATATTTTTTTTAAAAAAAAGTTAAATATTTTATTTATTTCTTAATCTTATAATTATTACATTTAATTAAAAAAAAGTAATTTATTAGAAACAGCTTCTTTTTATAAAATAACTTTAAAAAAACTTAAAGCTGTCTATAATTATATTATTAAAAATTTAAAAAAAAAATTTATTATATTTAATATAGTTCCATTTATCTTTTCTATTTTAATAATAAAGAAATCTAGAAAAAAATTATATTTATATATTAATTATTAAAAGCTTAATATCCTGACCTGTAAGAATTTCTATTCTATTTTTTTAATTAATAAGATAATAGACTGTCTCTAAAATATAAAAATATTTATAAAATTTAATATTTATTAAGACTTCTACTATATTTATATAAATTTTAAATCTGAAGACTTAATTATTTTCTAAACTTATTATAAAATTTTTAAATATTAAATATTATTATTTAAATTTATAAATAAACTAGTAGTCTTTTAGTATTTTATTAATAAGATTCTTATAGACTTCCTAGATAAGTTTATTATAGTATATATAGATAATATATTAATTTTTAATAAAAATAAAATAAAATATAAGTTTTATATCTGCTAGATTCTTGAGTATCTTCAGATAATTAGATTTTAAATAATAATTTATAAATATAAATTTTATATAATAAAAACTAGATTTCTAAAATTTATTATTATTATTACCAGTATTCAGGTTGATCCTGTAAAAATTATTATAATTATAAAATAATAATATCTGATTACTATTAAAGAAATCTAATTATTTCTTAGATTCTATAATTTTTACTAATATTTTATAAGAAATTATAGCTAGATTACTAAGTTTATAAATTAGCTTACTTAGAAGAATATCTTATTTATTTAAAACTAATTTTATAAAATAGTTTTCTAGATTCTGAAGCAGGCTCTGATATTAATTTCTATATTAATTTATTATAATTTATCTAGATTTATATATATTAAAATTAATATAATTAATAAAGTAATTACAGGAGTTCTTTACCAGTAAGTTAAGAATATATAATATTCTATAATTTATTATTTAAAGATTATATTTTTATCCGAGTATAATTATGATATTTATAATAAGGAAATATTAATTATTATATATATTTTTATAGAATAAAGAGCAGAACTAGAGAATCTATAATAATTAAAGAAATTTATAATTTTTATAGATTACTAAGCTCTGGAATATTTTATAATTATTAAAAAATTTAATATTTAATAAGCCTGCTGGGCAGAGATATTATTTTAATATTATTTTATTATTAAATATTAATCAGAAAAGAATAATATACTAGCTGATTATTTTATATAAAAAAAAACTAATTTAAAAATAATTAATAATTATTATTATTAAATACTGCTAAAGCCTGAGTTCTTAAAATCTGGTATAATTTTTAATCTAGTACTAATAATCTTTATAAAGTAAAATCTTTATATTATAAATTATATTTTAGAAGTAAACTATATTTATTTTTCTTTAGAAAATTTCTGGAAGTAAGCCTGCCAGTAAAAGATTAATTATTTTTTATAAAATAAATTATTTTTATATTAAAATAAACTGGTAATTTCTGATAAAAATAATTTATAGATCTAGTTATTAAATAAGATTTATTAATAATTATTACTGGCTTATCCTGGGTAAATAAAGATAATAATATTAATTAAATAATAATATTTTTAAAATATTTAGAACAGAGATATCTGACACTATATAAATAATTACTTAATTTATAAAAGAAAGAATATATATTAAAACTTATTATTTAGATTATTCTAATTTTTTCTGATTTTTAATTAGCTATAATAATATATATTTATAAATTTCTGTTTTTTTCTGAAGGACTGCCACGGATTTAATATTATTTTTATAATAATAAATTATTTTAGTAAGTATATAATATCTATTTTCTGTATAAAATAAATTTCTATATAAAATATAATTTATTTATTTATTAATTAAGTTTATATTTAAACAGGGCCTTCTAATACTATTATTTTTAATTAAGAAAATTAATTTATAGCTGACTTTTGGGATGAATTATACTGAATTTTATAAATTAAATTAAAATTTTTAATAATATATTATTTACAGATTAACAGATAAATAGAAATTATTAATTAATATATAATTTAATAACTTATTTTATTTATTAATTATTTCCAGGATAACTGGTTAAAATTATTATTATTTATTAATTTTATTACTGCAGCTCTGTCCTATAAATCTATTAGATTATTTTTATTTATAATTAAAAAAAATATAAATTCTAAATATTATTTAATTAAATTTTTCTAATAGACTTATTATCTTATATTATTATCTAAGACTAAGTCTATAAATTTACTTACTATATAAAATAGATCTGAATCTTTATATAAAATAAAATCTAGAAGATATAAAGCCAGCAGAAATAATAAATTAACTAATTCTATTATTTTATTAATTTTAATATCAGTAATAAAATTTTTATTAATATCTATAATTAAAGATGAAATCAGCTCTCATGAAAGTTATTAAAAAACTAATATAATTTTATATTTATTATTAATAAAATTAGTAATATTTATAAGATTTATCTTTTTAAGAATATATATATATATCCTGTCTTTTATCCTGAGAAACTTTATTTATATAATATATTTAATTTATTATTAGAATAGATCCAAGACACTATCATATCTATTAAAATTAATAATTAGATAAAATAGAAGATTAAAAATATTTTAACTAGTTATTTATAATACAGTTACTTCTAATATAAAATTAAATAATTAATATTTAATATAACTAATTATATCTAGTATCTAGCAGGAAATTTTAAGAATATCTTTTTTTATCTCTGGAATTATTATATAAAATATCTTATTTATTTTAAATTCTTCAAGCATTTTCTACAGTAGTTAATAGCTGTGGAGGCTGATGAATTTATACTAGATTATAAAAAAAATAATTTATCTCTGGCTGAAAACAGCCAGATCTAAATAAAGAAATAATATAATAGTAAGTAATATCTTAAGATTATATAATTTTTATTTTATTTATTTTATTTATCTGTCTTGCATAGCTTATTTATCTTTGTATAATTATATGTTCTCTCTAAGCTTCTTTTTTTCTTTTCTTATGCTAGAAATTCTCGTTAGATAGCACCAAATTTGATTATTTGATTGGCTTCCACAGATAATAACTAATCTTTTTAATTATCTTTAAAATTAAGTTTTAATAATTTCTATAATTTCTTTTTATTTTTTTTAATTAGTTTTTATACTGCAGTTATCTCTGTTATAATTATCTCTATTATATTATTATTTATTAAAAAAGATTTTATACTATTTTTATTATTTATTTTTTTTATATTAATATTATCTTCTTATATTATTTATAAAAGTTTTTTAATTTATCTCTGGTCCAATCTATCACTGCTTTAATTATTTTATTTTAATATAAAAAAGAAAAACAGAAATAAGAAAAATAAAAAAAAAAAATAAAATAAGTAAGAAAGAAAGAAAAAGAAAAAATAAAAAAATAATATAAAAAAAAAAAAAGTAAAAAAAAAAAAAAAAAAAAAAAAAAATATAATATATATAAGAAAAATGTAAAATAATAGTAAATTAATAATAAAATAATAATTAATAAACTTCATAAAACTCAGTCAGATTAATAGAAAAATAATAATATAATTCTTTATAAATAACA